>NW_003302500.1:21410-22805 GCF_000004255.2 Arabidopsis lyrata subsp. lyrata | reverse complement strand
GGTATTTCTAAATTTTATATTGGTTTTTGGAAAGTATAATAACTTCCTTTAGAATTCGCAAGCTTTTTCAATCTGTTGTTCTGTAACTTCTTTTTGTTTTGTGAGAAATCAGCGTTTATATGATTTATAGTTAGGTTTTCTAACCAAATGGAGCTTGTAATATGTGTAATAGATCACTACAAGAAAACAGTCGATTACCGACTACAGCTTCCGATTATTAATGTAGTCGCCAATTTTACCGACTATTATTTCACTATTTTACGACTATTTAACGACTAAAGAAAAGTAGTCGTAAGTTAGTCGCCAAAGAGCGACGAAAACAGGTTGTCAGTAATGTAGTCGCTATTTGGCGACTATTTACCGACTAATAAGTAGAATATATATTCTAGTCGTATATTAGTCGCTAATTTAGCGACTATTTTCCGACAGTATATATTAGTCGCTAGTTTGGCGACTACATTACGACTCTTTTGGCGAGTCGTAAATTAGTCGCCAATTTGTCGTATTTTACAGTTAAGAAACACGTTTTTTTCGTTTGTGGTAGGTGTACCGGTTTTTTGGCGACTACAACTTTTAGTCACCAATTAGTCGCCAATTAGTCGCCCAAAAATTGTCTATATAAAAAGAAAACAGCACTCACTCTCTTCACTCATCTCCTCCTCTCTCTTCCTTCACATAAGAAAAAAAAAACGAATTCGAAAAAAAAAAACGAATTTGGAATAAACACTTTTCAAAAAATTAGTTTCTTTATATTTTATTGGTAATGACGGGAAATTACAATTATGGCGGTAATGGTGGTTATCGGGAGTGGATGTACAAACAGTTCGACGAAGTGACGGGAAATTTGTCAGCAGAGTACGTAGCCGGTGTGGAGGAATTCATGACGTTTGCTAATAGCCAGCCTATAGTACAGAGTAACCGCGGTAAATTTCACTGTCCTTGTAGTGTGTGCAAGAATGAAAAACATATGGTCTCGGGTAGAAGAGTTAGTAGTCATTTGTTTAGTCAAGGATTTATGGCAGATTATTATGTTTGGTATAGACATGGGGAAGAACTCAATATGGATATAGGAACGAGTCACACTGATAGGACATATCAAAGTGAGAATCATGAAGAGGTGGGTTATGTTGTAGAAGATCCTTAAGTGGATATGGTGAACGATGCATTTCGTTATAACGTGGGGTTTGATGATAACTATGATCAGGATGGTAGTTATCAGAATATCGAAGAACCAGTACGTAACCATTCAAATAAATTTTATGACTTGTTAGAAGGTGCACAAAACCCATTATACGATGATTGTCGTAAAGGTCAATCGCAGTTATCGTTAGCTGCTCGACTCATGCATAATAAGGCGGAGTATAATATGAGTGAAAAGTTAGTGGATTCGGTTTG
>NW_003302500.1:17426-20871 GCF_000004255.2 Arabidopsis lyrata subsp. lyrata | reverse complement strand
AACCCAGCGTAAGAAAAAAGCAACTGCCTGGACCAGAAGCAGCGGCAATGCGATTGGCATCCGAGCACAATCAAAGGAAGGAGAAATGAATCATCCTTCAGATGCGGCAGAGTGGAGATATTTCCAAGAGCAAAATCCCGAGTTTGCGGAAGAACCCCGAAATGTATATCTTGGCTTATGTACAGATGGGTTCAATCCATTTGGCATGTCTCGTAATCATTCGTTGTGGCCTGTGATCCTGACTCCATATAATTTACCCCCAGGTATGTGCATGAATACAGAGTACTTATTTCTCACAATTCTGAACTCTGGGCCAAATCACCCGCGAGGTAGTCTCGATGTCTTCCTCCAACCTCTTATTGAGGAGCTAAAAGAGTTGTGGTCTACTGGAGTTGATGCATTTGATGTGTCATTGAATCAAAATTTTAATCTAAAAGCAGTGCTGATGTGGACGATAAGCGATTTTCCGGCGTATAGCATGTTATCAGGATGGACCACCCACGGTAAACTGTCTTGTCCAATTTGCATGGAAAGTACAAAGTCATTTTATCTACCTAATGGAAGGAAGACATGTTGGTTTGATTGTCACCGAAGATTTCTTCCTCATGGTCATCCATTACGGAAAAACAAAAAAGACTTCCTTAAAGGAAGAGACGCTTCTAAAGAGTATCCACCTGAATCTTTGACTGGTGAGCAAGTTTATTATGAGCGGTTGGATGGCGTAAATCCACCAAAAACCAAGGACGTTGGTGGCAACGGTCATGAAAAAAAGATGCCAGGCTATGGGAAGGAACATAACTGGCACAAGGAAAGCATATTATGGGAGCTGCCTTACTGGAAAGATCTCAATCTGCGACACAATATTGATGTGATGCATACAGAGAAGAATTTTCTGGACAACATCATGAATACTCTTATGAGTGTGAAAGGTAAATCAAAAGACAACATCATGTCAAGATTGGATATTGAAAATTTTTGTTCTCGGCCAGCCTTACATATTGATAGTAAGGGTAAAGCTCCATTCCCAGCATATATATTGACAGATCAAGCCAAAGCGAGTTTATTGGAATGTGTGAAACATTCGGTTAAATTCCCAGATGGTTATTCCTCAGATTTGGCTACTTGTGTAGATATGGAGAATGGTAAGTTTTCAGGCATGAAGAGTCATGATTGCCATGTTTTTATGGAGCGACTACTTCCATTTATCTTTGCAGAACTCCTTGACCGGAACGTACACCTTGCGTTATCAGGTACTACTAATTACTTATTATTTGCGACACTTAACAATATATTATTCTAGTAATTTATCTAACAATTTTAAATGATGATGTAATTTGAATATATATTTCAGGGATTGGAGCATTTTTCCGGGACTTATGTTCGAGGACTTTACAGAAAAGTCGTGTTCAAATTCTAAAACAGAATATTATTTTAATCTTATGCAACTTGGAAAATATCTTTCCACCATCATTTTTCGATGTGATGGAGCACCTGCCTATACATCTCCCTTACGAAGCTGAATTAGGCGGCCCGGTCCAATATAGATGGATGTATCCTTTTGAGAGATTTTTCAAAAAGTTGAAAGGAAAAGCAAAGAACAAAAGATATGCTGCAGGATCAATTGTTGAATCATATATCAATGACGAGATTGCTTATTTTTCAGAGCACTACTTTGCAGAACATATACAAACAAAATCAAGGTAAATGTGTATATATATATATATATATATATGTTTATATTTGGCATGTACTTCTAACATATTAACTCGTTAATTTGGATCAGGTTAACAAGATTCGATGAAGGTGAAGTTCATGTATATCATGTTCTTGGGGTACCTAACATATTTACGCAAGTCGGCCGTCCAAGTGGAGAAATGCGTGAAGTATGGCTTTCAGAGAAAGACTACCAAAGCGCACATGCATATGTTTTACGAAATTGTGCCTATTTTCAACCAATTGAGAGGTATAAAACATATCTTCCAAAAGTCACTCTTTAATTTACAATATCCACTATGATTATTCATATATTTTTTGTGTTTGTATAGTATGTTCGAGGATTTTCTTTCTGCAAAATATCCGGAATTGACCGAGAAAAAACTATACACAAAAAGAGCTGAAGAATATCAATTATGGGTTAAAGATTATGTATGTCAACATATTTTTTTTAAGGGTTAAGTGATGATCATTTATTTCAATTTCTAATTATATATATTGATGTATGTTTATATATAGGTTACATATTGGAACGATACTTCTCCATTTCCTACTTGGGTTCAAGAGATTGTACATGGACCTTTGAACAAGGTTAAAACTTGGCCAATGTATTTTACAAGAGGCTATTTGTTTCATACGCAGAATCACGGAGCTGGACGAAAGACATGTAACTATGGGGTAAGTGTTAAAGGTGAAAATTACGCGGATGCATCTGATTCAGCGGATTTCCACGGGAACTTAATTGATATCATAGAACTCCAGTATGAAGGCATGGTCAATTTGAGGATCACACTTTTTAAGTGTAATTGGTATGACCCTGTTATCGGTAGAGGCACTCGGCGGAGCCATAGTGGCGTTGTAGACGTTCTATCAACAAGAAAATACAATAAATACGAGCCATTTGTTCTAGGTACGTATACTTGTATATTAAAATTCTATATATTTAAAACATATATATTCCGTATATATATATTTATACATGAATAACTT
Source organism: Arabidopsis lyrata subsp. lyrata (assembly GCF_000004255.2). NCBI lineage: Eukaryota > Viridiplantae > Streptophyta > Magnoliopsida > Brassicales > Brassicaceae > Arabidopsis > Arabidopsis lyrata. The sequence continues at coordinate 18,168 of NW_003302500.1, read as the reverse complement.
TTGTATACAGCTTCTCAAGCAGATCAAGTTTGTTATATTCCTTATCCATATACGAAGAAACCAAAGAGCATTTGGCTCAATGTTCTAAAAGTGAATCCGAGGGGAAACATTTCAGGAGAATATGAAACCAATGACGATCCAACTCTTTTGCAAACAGAAAATGATGATGGTGTTTTGCTGACTACAATTGAAGATATTGTACTTGACAATTGAGTTGAAGATTTTGACCCAATAATCCTCGATTACGATGTTGGTGATGCTGAACCAGAAGATGAATTCCAGTGTAATTTATCGTCTTCTGACGATGACGAAACATGGTTTGAAGAGCGCTACTAAAATCCATAACTATTTTATATTTATTTATGTAATTGATGTTTAATTATTAAAATTATAAATAAAACATGTTTAATTATTATTTTACTGAATCCCATTATGTTCAATTAGTTAAATTATGTTAATTATGAAAAAAATTAAGTAGTGATTTTTTTACCGACTAAAACGCGACTAATATTGGGCTAACAAATTAGGAGGCCCAAACCCAATTCCAGTGTAGCGACTAAAAAGTGATTACTCAAAATGTTTGGGCCTTTTACGAGGCCAAAGCCCACTAACACTTGGTAAAAATGAAGGAGGAAATCCTAGTTCTTCATTCTTCTCTTGTAACTGTTGTTATTATGATTAAGGTTATTATTGCTTTCCCTTAAAAGTTAATTTTGATATTTAAAAATAGATATAGAATGAC
>NW_003302500.1:10834-17326 GCF_000004255.2 Arabidopsis lyrata subsp. lyrata | reverse complement strand
CTATCAACCTACATAGTCGCCTAATAGTCGTAAAAATAGTAGTCTAATAGTCGCATATTAGACACAAAATTTAACGACTACGTAGTCACTAATAAACGTAGTCGTATTATTAGTCGCCAAATTGTCGTAACATAGTCACTAAAACTTTACGACTAAGTTACGACTACACTTAGGAGACCAACTATACATGCGGTTTAATCGTAGCATAGTCGTAAGTTAGTCGTATTATAGTTACGACTATGTTACGACTAATATGGCGACTCATCATATATAGTCGTAATTTAGTCGCAAAATAACGACTAATTTAACGACTAAAAAGTTTAGCGACTACGGATTTACGACTATATATATTAGTCGTATGATAGTCGTCTTTGCATGTTTAACGACTATTTTACGACTAATGTTGTAGTCGTTAATGGGCTGATTTCTTGTAGTGGATGGTGGAGAATGACAAGGAGAGGAATGTGAACCGAGAAGCTCTTACAGCACTTAGGAAGAGAGCTCGGACAACAAAGACTAGTATTCTTTCTCCATTCGATTCTATGATAAAGGATATCCATGGGAGCTCAACCAAACCTTTGGTCCAGGAAGTTTGTTCGACTTGTGGATCCCATGACTCTAGTGAACCGACGTGGATGATGCTCCCAGGAGCTGATCTTTTTGCTGCAATTCCGTTTCATGCTGTGCATACAATGCTAGAGAAAAGTTTTATCTTGTTCACATTTTTTGCTACTCTCTCATAAAGGCTAATGTAGTATCCTGATGAGAAAAATGGTCTACTTGTGCTGTGTGTAGATGAAGAGAAAATGGAGTTAAATTATTAAATTATTATTTATTACTTAAGAACATGTTTTACCAATAATCAACTCATTTAAAAATGATCTACACTCAAGCTCTTACATTATTTTAATACTTAATTTTCCCTAAGATCCATCTTTCAAGTTATACCAATGCATATGCCCTAAAGGCGTCTGAGTTCAAATTCTTCATTAATTTAATATCTTCCTGAAAACATGTCAGATGTAAAGTCACGAATCAGTCTAAACATAAAGTAAACATATGTACATGCATTCTTTGTCATTAATTATTCATTTATTATTTTTATTGATTATCAACATTTTGTACCTTGTAACGATGGTAGAAATCAGTGGCCACATCGCCGTTATCGCCACTGCATCTGACTGAAATTTTATTTTATTTTTAACAAATTTAATATTAAGGCTGGAATATCAGACAAAAATCCATTAATAAGAAATCATGAGTATGCATTTTGGCGAGTGACATACATGCATATTTCCTACAGTAGATGTCCCACACGCTCGGTCCTCTACAAGCTTCTTCTACGGCTCCTTCAACCTAAAAGAACATTAAGAAATTAGCCGAGAGCATACATTTTGGTTGGCAAAGGCTCAAACCAACAACCTTTAACTAGGAAATGGATTTGAAGTCTAAGCAATGGTATACTACAAAGAAAAGAAGTCTTAGAAAGATAGGAAAATCATATATTAGATAAGAAAAATTAATTTTTATTCCTATATTGAGATAGGTAAAATTTTTTGGTCTTTTTCACTAGACTTTTCAAATAATATAAACTTTAACATTTTAAAACTAATCGCCGAAATGTGTCGCAACAACGACAAATGAAACGACCATGATAATGTTGTCGAAATATATTTATATATTGTTGATAAAGGGCGAAATGTCGTGGAACTAACAATAACAAATTAAAATAACCAAATTTTTTCGTTATCGTTCATTGTTGTTGTTGTTACATGAAAAGAACTATTACCAATGTGAAGAATAAACATTGGATTTGTATTAACCTGAAACGCAGCACTGGCCGTGCCAAAGAGAAAGCCTTTGGGAAAACTAGCTCGGCTGAGTGTCTCGGTCTGAGGACAGATGGGTCCATCGGCGGAGGCCGGAGAGTTTAAGATGGCTAGGGGCAGGAACAGCCCCAAAAGAGGAAGCTTTGGAAAACACATTCTTGCTTTGCTAAGAAACTAATTAATCGGGATGGTTTTGTGTATTCGATTGAAGCTCTTTTTATGTCACTTCCACTTCCATATTTTTTTTTTGGACAGCAAAAAAAAACAAAAAAAAAACAAAAAAAAAAAAAAACAAAACGTGAGCGACTTGGATTATTTTATATTAAAAGGACCACGAATTATATTTTACGACCTGAATAATAAAGGAATTTAAAATTGTTGATGTATAGTTTATCGAGTATATGGAACTACTATCCCCCAATTAAATAAAAAAAAAAACATTTTTAATTGGGGGCAATTGAATGGTTCGAATTTACTTACACCCACACCACAGCATGTACATGCTAAGTATAAAAGAATGGTTTTCTATTGCCCCCTTACATGTTGACTCTCAATTTTATTGTTGCACAGATGGATCCTGGATTAATCCTGAAAGCAAAGCAGGCATTGGATGGGCTCTATTTAATGCTCAGCATAGAAATATACTTCAAGGCTTTTCTTCACTTGAACCTACTAGCTCAGCTATTGAAGCGGAAGCCTTGCTGCAACTCAGGAAACTGAATTATCGCAATGTCACTCTTTGTGGTGATTCATCTACTCTTTTTCATTATCTTGAACAAGCAGAGCAGCACAGTGAACCTAATTCTGGCCATATAGAGATCCAAGCGTATTTGGAGGATATCCTTGCTATGGCTGAAGATTTCTATCACTTTAAGTTTATCCCGCGTCAATTTAATGTTCTTGCTGATAGATTAGCAAAAAAAGCTAGGCTAAAAAATTCTCCTATGGTTGCTTCTTGGGTCTGTTAAATGTATTTCTAAACGTTTTTGTACTATATTTCTTTATCTAATGGATAAGTTGGCCGACAAAAAAAAAAGTATAAAAGAATGGTTCGGAATTAAAGATCACTAGGGAAAAAATGACTACTTCTAACCGATTATTCCATTTGTCTCTCATAATTACATAAGACAAACCAAAGTTTGATGGGGAACTTGCACCCACACCAAAACGTGTACATCCGCTCTGCTTGGTTGCATGTAAAACTGTAATATATACATTCTATCAATAATTTATATAATATAGTTTTAAGGATAGTTTTTTCTTTTCTAAGGAGTCTAATATAATTTTTAGAAATATTTTTATCGCAATTATGAAATCTGTTAGTTTTATAAGAGAGAAAATTTTGCATATATACGGGTCAAGAAAAATAACGTGAGAGACGAAGAGAGGCGGTTTGTGTTTCAGTTATAGTAGTTTTACACCATGCAAAATCGGAAATTTAACACTAGCTTCTTTGTGATATAAAAGTGTTCAATAAAAAAAAAAATCTAAACACGTTGTAATTCTTCTCATTTCATTTCGACGGACGTATAAATCGTTTGGCGACGGTGGGATCTTCCATTTCCTTTTCTTTTCTTTGATAAGGATTTTCCTTATTTCCTTAAACATTTTTATTATATTAAAATACCATGAGATCCACGTTAGTAGTTATATATATATATATATATTATATATATATATATATATATATAACTATAATTTACAGCGGAATTTATAGCATGACGGCATGACCGTCTGAGGGATCCATCACCGTGCCTACACCTATAGGGGAGCAGGGAATTAATCGGCAGATCATACTGCTCCGCTAAATGATTTTATAACACAGACGTCGCCATGCTTTACCAATTTATTTCATAAGCTTCATTTTTGTCTGGGGATTGAAAACTCTTAATTAGAAAGCTTATCTAATTAACTTCACGAATCAGTATAACTTCTTGTCTCCGAAACCAATTATTGTCGTAAACAACCATCAATCTGAAGTTCAATGTACACAAGTCAAATAACGACAATAATATTGAATATTATCATCATCATATATACTGTTATTGTTGATATGTGCATAGAAACTCTTTTTAATTTTTTCAAGTATCTAAAAATATCGAAACTTTTTTCTTTTCTTATAACAAATATGTGTATTGAAACTTCTTAGCAAGGAACATACAGTATTACCAAATCATCTTATGTTAAGAGGCAACTAAACTAATATATTGACAATTTCACATTGATAACACACTTTTGCAATTTCATTATAAGAAAACTATACAGACCAACATCTTTCAGAATGTGGAATATTATTTATAAGTTTTTACATAGTAATGAAACGGTGGCATATAAAAAAAAACAAAATCAAAGAATTGGTTACATTTGACTTCACTCTTGGTCACTGGCGACTGCAATATTTACATTTAACTTGGAACAAAAAAAAAAAAAATTTTAAAAAATTTGTTTTATAGAACGACATTAGGATTGTAATCGATGAAACTAATAAAGAATTATAACATGATAATATGTAATACGATATTGGTTTGTGCTGATGTTATTGTTGTATTACTATCTAGATATTTTGACTAAATATTTTGTCATAATAAAATCATTTTCTTTAAATGTGAATACATGTAACCGAGCTTTGTGGCCTAGTGGTAAAGGGGTCACAACTGTGACTTCCGCCGCCAGGGTTCGAGGCACGGCCACTAACAGGTTTACATAGGGGAATTGCCAGTCTCGTGGGATTAGTCTTTGGGTCTAGGAAGCCTTTAGGAGATCCGCGGTTATTAAAAAAAAAATGTGAATACATGTCGGTGAAATAAATGAAAAGACTGTGTAAGCGTTTCTTTATTTCTTTCGTCGGATTGTAGATCCAATCTTTTGAGTATTACAAGAAGATATCGGAAATTGTAGATAAGATGCATGGTGCTGAATGTGTTTCATCAATGGCTCCTTCTATCATTAAATGTCCACTCGACATATTTTATGGTTTGAATTAATATTTAGAAGAAAAATAAAAATATATAGAAAAAATAAAAATATATAGAAAAAACTTTTTAAGTGGCACTGAGATGGCAAGTAGGCATAAATCAAATTTTTTAAGGAATTAATTTTTTTTTTTTTTTGGTGCGATTTTTAAGGAATTAATTAGTAACATTATAACAGAGCCGATAATTATTACCAAAAAAAGAAAACAGGGCCGATAATTTATTTTAGTCACAGATCCGATATCGCCTGTGTGAAAACATTAACGTGCCTTTATTCATCAACCACTCGTCATTTCATTACAATTTCAGTAATTCAATTAACAAATCTAGTGTTGAATCAGCTTGATTTGTTTATGTCCACTTTCGAGTGAGCTTGATTTACACTTAATTAGTTAATTGGATAACTAATCTTATTGCATTATAATTATTACTATTCCCTCCATCTCACCAAGATGAATTTTTTGGAAAAAAAGTTTGTCCCACAAAGATAGAAATTTTGTGTTTCCAATGTAAAATTTAAAATAATTTCCTTATCTTACCTTTATTAAATAACAATAAATAATATAATTTTTAAAATGTGGTACAATGTTAAAAGGTTAAAATTGTCATTATACATTAATTCTTAAAAAATTGAAATTTCTATAAAATCTATCTGTGTGGGACGGAAAGAATATTATTTACTTGTGAGACGACCATAGATGGACCTTTTTAATACCAATATTGCAGCCAGGTAGCACACTGGTTAGTGGTTACGATGTAAATTAGTTTAGTTGAAGTGTGGGTGACAAAGGAAATCTGAACGGAGGCTAATTTACGGTTTCGCCACTACATTTGTCAATTATTTTTATTTTTCTGTAATATCGGTCAATTATTGGGGCATTCTAATTGACTAATTCAATGAACGGGGAAAGTTGTACCAAACTGCCAACTTATTTCTGCACTTAAAATATTACTCGTAATAAAGTAAATATTTTCCTAGTCACTAAATTTATGACATCACTATATATTAAAAGGAATTACATGATCAAATTTCCAACATGTACCAATAATTTTTATTTATAAATCTTATTATCTACTTAAATTATTAAGTAAATAAAACATATACTCACAAGTCACAATCTACTACATATCTTCATAAAATCCAAACATTTAACTTTTTCATTGCTTTTATATATTGGTTTTTTAAAAAAGGAAATTATTGTCTGTCAGTTTCGGGTTTTGATTTATTTTTTTATAGTTAAAACTGTATTTTATATATCAAAATATTTTTTTTTTTTTTTTTTTTTTTTTTTTTTTTTTTTTAATTAGTTAATATTCATTTAAATCTTCCCATATGGGCTTGGAAAAAGCCTTACAAACTATGACCTAGTTACAAAAAAGCCTAATAAGAAATTTGCCGGAGACAGATTTGAAGGATCGAACCCTGCTGATGGACGACTGCACGGTGGCCGGAGCATTAGATCCGGTGAACCCGAGATACCCAACTTCACAGCAGCGTCGATAGATCGAAAAAACCAGTCGGAAGGGTTCAATTCCCAACCGCGATCTCTTTCCGTCGACACGCTAGATCCGCCAGAGATCTCCCGGAAAGCTAGCCGCCGCGACAACCGGTTCTACGGAGTCGGGTCCCGACCTAGCAACCCAACCCATAGATTTATCCCCTTCCTTCCCTCTTGTCGTCCTGGCGTGTA
>NW_003302500.1:5974-9298 GCF_000004255.2 Arabidopsis lyrata subsp. lyrata | reverse complement strand
GTATGACATCATAACAGATAGAGCTCAAACTATGACCACGATTTAGATGTCCCTAAAAAAATACTTTTGAATCTATATCTCTCCAAATCGATAGTTTTCATCTATTTCCCCATAAATCTGGGTTTAATCGGTTTACGAACTAAACCCAATTAAAATCACTCAAACCGATTTCAAATCACTTGCATGTCAAACCTTTTTGATTTAGAGATTTTAATAACCAACACAAAAAAAAAACAAAAAAAAAAAAAACAAATGACAAAATTATATACCCTTCCTTCGTCTTCTTCATTCTTCCCTTCCCTTCTCATTTTTTTCTTTTTTTCTTTTCTTTTCTTTTTCTTAATTCAGATTGAAAACTATAATTTAACGAAGAACTTCATGATCCTCTCAGTTTTAAAGAACAGATATTTAAAAAGCATTTTCAACACATTAAGTGCTAAACATTGACCGGAAACTCGAATTCTAAATCTGAAACACATCTAAGTGCTTCGTATCCAGCTTGAGAAATCTAGCCTGCGAAACTCGAATCTGAAAGTTATGAGAAGAAGAAGAGATCTGGTTTTAGACTCCTTTTGCTACTCCGATTTTTGTGAAACGAAAGAGGTACTTAGATCTGAACGATTTTGATGATGAGGAGGTCGAATATGAATCAATAAGCCCTAAAAAAATGACAGATGTGATGCCATTGATTCGTTGCTTCTTGATAGCCACTGTTTTTTATTTCTCTATTAAAATACTAATTTTGACATTTTTATGATACAGATAAACATAGTTCTCTAAATCGATTTAAATTGGATTCATAATTGAATTTAGAATTTGGGTTCATAATTGAATTTGAAACACAAATCGTATTTTGTTGCTGGTGAAGCAAATCAGAGTCCAAAGATGAAGGAAGAAGGAAGAAGGAAGAAAAGAGGAACAAGAAAACCACGTGTTTTTATAAAAATAAATAATAATAATTTATTTATTTTTTTACCAAAAAAATAATTCATATTTAATTTTGAAATCTGGTTTTCTTTGGTTATAATTGGGTTTAGTTTCTTAAAAAATCGATTAAATAAATAGTAAACCGATAAAACCAAGTCTTGTGGGTTTATAGATCTAGAACTATTACTTAGAGGAGATTTAGATATTGAATTTTTGTTTCAGGGAGAAATAGATATAGAACTGCTTTTTCGGGGATAAGTAGCTCACGGTTATAGTTTGGGCTCTATCTGTTATGATGTGATACTTCTCGTGGGGAAATAGACCGTTTTCCCCAATTTAGGGCGATAATATAAGTAATATAGCACAGCCTATTTATTTTATGTAAAACCATAAAAATGAAAAAATCTTACGTACTGTATTAAAGTATGAAGAAATACTCTCAGCTAGTCATGTATAGCTTTTGTTTCGAAATACATAATCGTTTCGTAATTGAAGAAAAAATCCTTTATTATTTATATACTCCGTATTTAGGAAAATTTAATGATACCGACAGCTTTTGACGGATTCAATACTTTCATGTTAAGTTTTTGTTTTCGAATCTTTTATATTTATGATTAGTTTTTTTTTGTGAGGGATTACGTAAGCAATTACGTTCACAGCTATGGAAGAAACGGGTCTCTCTAACCGGAATTTTCAAAACAGGCAATCTTCGCTAGGCCCAATAGTAGTGAATATTGAATAGTTTTAACATCTTTAACTTTAGAAATCCCTGGGAAAGGCTCAAAGCATCAAACTAAACTAGGATACGCAATTTGATTGGGCTGATTTAAATCGACACATATTGGGCTGTGAAACCCAATTAAACCAAAACCTATTGGGCCCCTGCTTTAGTTAGATAACATTTTTGTGTTTTTTGTTTTTGTTTTCCAAGTTATATAAAGTTTTGATTAAATTTGGTGAACAATTGAGTTTTTTACTTGTTTTTATATTACCAAAACATATAGTTCACTTGATTCGATATTATTGATTCATTTGATGAAAATAAATGTTAAATTATAATATTTTAATGTTAGATATAATGTCAAATTCTTAACTTGTATGATCGCTTTTTCAAGATTTTATTTGAATTGATATACAGTTGCATTCGAATTTTGTGGTAGAATCCATTTTGAATTTGATAAATGCATTGTTTCTGAAGTATATATGTTCGAGTAAGTTCTACAAATTTGCATTTTGTTGAATTAAGAAATCAAATTAATATTGTTGTAATCTTTCAAACTAATATTTTGGTCTGTGACATTCTCAAAGCAAGATAGATTTGTGCTCATTAAGAGCTTATTGAAAGAGAAATCTAAAACTGAAAATGCAATAGCTCATTGGAGCTTTATTAAACATAAATGTAAAGAGAAGAAGAAGAACTTAGGTTGTCACCAAGAACACTTAAAACTTTAGATTTGATTTCATAAAATGGGAAAGAGGAGAGTTGCTCAATGTGGCAACTCTCTAGGTTAATCACATTGTTCTTCATTACATGACTATTTATATAAGAGACTACTTGCTTAGATAACCTAATTACATGGGCTTGTGGATTTCTCATGAGATTCTTTTTGGGCTTCTTATGGACTCTCTAATACTGTCCACATTATTTAGATGACATTATAGTTTTGATTTCACTAAAATCAGATCGATCCTAGGTTCGAGCTGAATTTGTTTTTTGTCTTTTGTTTTTTTTTTAAAGAAAAGTTTTACTGTATGTCACGTCACTTCTTCTATTTAATTAGTACTGTAGTAGAATTAGCTCTAAAATTTGAACTGATTTGGAAAATAAACAGAGAATATACGAGGAGAATGAAGCTCAATTTATATAACTAATTATGAAGAAGACAAATAATAAAACAAAATCATTTTACATCACAAGAAAACAACCAATGAAAAAATTTACAAAGATTTACGAAAAGTCAAAACTAAACTAACACCTTAGGGGTCTCAGTCTCCTTTTCATCATAATTGGGTTTGTGTTTCCTCGTAGCCCTTATATAGCAAAACACCACCACAAGAAACGTAGTCGCTAAGCCTCCAAGAATAACTCCACCGCCTGCGACCGATCTTTCCACCGTGGAATGGTGGTGGCCTCGCCGTACAGTCTCTTCCAAATGTGAAAACTCCGGTGCTTCTGCCTCCGCTTCTGGCCAATCGTGCCTGCCGAATTTCCTTGTTGTTGGAGGCTCAGCTTCCGATGAGACTGCCGCCATGGTCAAGGAGTACGTTAGCAAGAAGCATAGAACTATAAGTTTTGTATCCATATTAGGGTGATTAAACTCTCTGTTTTCTTTACTTTCTTGGTTTGCTTGGAGATGATTGTGTTAATGGAGTTATTTATAGGTCAATAGTGTTTCT
>NW_003302500.1:0-5653 GCF_000004255.2 Arabidopsis lyrata subsp. lyrata | reverse complement strand
TGTCACTAACATTAACAAATTAATTAAAAAACGGGTCAAATAACGAAAAACGGGTTTAAAGATCTTAAAGATATTAGGTTGTTATATTTTCTTTAGATATAAATTCGTATTCAAGCAATTCGTAATCTTTGAGAATATATTCAGTTTCCCTAAAATCTTTGAGAATATATTCAGTTTCCTTAAAACCCTTTATAAAAAAAAATAAGTTATAATAGTTGTTATATTCTAGATCGTTTTTTTTTGTTTAGTTTTACGTTTTTTGTTTAGCTTAATCACGCATCAATATAATCAGCTATACAGTTTCCTTAAAATCTTTTCTAAAGATTGTCAAATCTCTCTGTTAGATAATTTTGATCCTATATTCGAAATAAACTAGAATATACCTTTTTAAAATATTATCTAACTATTTTATACTAATTAATATATTTCTGAATCTCCTAATTATCACAAACAATCTACAACTATAAATATCCATTTAGGTTTGACGTACCTTTCTCACAGAAATCATCTCAGCACCATTCTCATATCCTACAATTAAAAATACAGCAGAAATAGCTATGGTAAGTCGCTACACTCCTCTTAACAACTTGAAGCCTGTCAAGACTTTTTGGTGTATTCAAGTTAGTATACTTCATTCGTGGATTTATTTTACAAAAAGTTCTGGCATGTCTTTGGAAATGATTTTGACAGATGAGGCTGTAAGTACCATTGAAATTTTATACAATTCTCTTTGTAATATATGAGTCGTAAGTTTTAAGTCATCTTATTTTAATTACAGGGTAACAAAATTCAAGTAGACATCAAAAACGAACAAATTAGCAAATTCCAAAGGTATGTTAAACCGTTTTTTTCCTTTTTTTAAAACCATAAAACTGGGCCCACAAACCCAATATAATCTATTAAAAAACTTAGACCCAATACAACTATTTTTTTTGTTTGTTCACAATCACACAATAAAATTATCAATACCTAATTGAACCAAAGAAATTGTTAATCTCATATAAAAAATACAAATCTAATGCTGCTAAATATATTAAACTCTAAAATACAATATTTTCTCCTTCTTTAGTCAAATAAAATATATAACATTATATCTAAATAGTAATAAATATAAAATATTATTATATATTCCTTTTTATATTATACTATTATACTATATTATTTCTTATTTCTTCGAACAAAATATACAATTTAATTCATGAAAAATATTAAATCCCGTGCTGTATAGCACGGGTCATGATCTAGTTTGGTTTGATTTGAGTATCACACAAATGTAAAGCTCTCGGCTTTTGAAGATCCCGTGAGAGCAAAACAAGCAAATGTTGCTTTTGTAGTTAGAGAAATTAATTACAGAAATAGATCATTAATTATAGAATTTATTCTCATAACCCTTTCTCATGATTAGCCTACTATTTTTCTTTGGATGCCGACAGCAGGTAACTTTATTCTATTTACAAAAAAAATCGGAAATTTCAACCTTTGAACTGTTATATTTGTTGTTGATATTATGATGCATCTCATGGAATGACAAACAATACATTTTCCTAAGAAGTTAAGCAGGCTTTCCCTATAAATTTTACTTAAAAAACAAAAATGGTTTCCCTATATATGTACTAACAAACTAATAAATCACTAATTGTGAGGAGAATAAATAATAATCCGAGGGAAGATCTCATTGGCATACAAGGCACAATAAGAATAAGCAAGAAAAGGCAGTCAAAAGAAGTCGAATATTATTTGTCTGTTAAAAAGCATAATCCTAAGTTACCATCATTGGTTCATAGAGAACAAATAATCCTTTTGTTATGTTGTGAAGTTTCACAGTCACTACGTTTGCCGTTATCACTTAATATTAGTGCAGCGCCAAAAAAAAATTGAGAATGAAGTGGTTGTAATTAGTGGTTTGTTTAGATTGGTGGTTTGGTCGACAGAAAAACAATAGATACAAAACAGTAGTAACTCGATAACTAGCTAGTATGGGTTCAGGTCCATGCAAGCACAGTTTTGGGGCATTCAATTGCTGAGATTTCTTTTTTCTTTTTTCTTTTTTTTTTTGTTTTTTTAAAGAAATTGCTTAGATTTCTTGATTAGTTTTGTTAGGAATCTCATGTCGCAACAAGAGGAAACCTAAAATAACACATAACGAATAATGTAAGCTAACTGATAAGGGCACGTCCAACGTGCGCTTCTTAATAGAAGCTTTTACGATTAAAAAAAATAATAATAATTAAAAGTTATTAAAGAGATGAGAGAGAAGTTCTTAAAACTCTTATTTAAGAGTCGGTAGTAGAAACGAAGATGACAGATGTAACTTTGTTAGTGTTTATCTGTATTAAAAAATTAAAATATAATTATAAAATTAAAATATTATTATTTTTTGTTTTTTGAAAAACTCTTACATTTTCAGCCGTTGTAGATGCTCTAACATATTCACCATGTAAATTCATGCATCCCCGGATGCATCCCCGGATAATTTACGTTTTAATCTCATAAATTCATGCAACAATTAGATTTAACTATTTCATTAATCAATACCATAAAAATTTGCAGTACAGATTCGACATCACATCAATCCTACACATAGATATAGCTCTAAAGATTTATCTAGTACGATCATAGTAAACAAAAATAAAGCTAAGACATACCAATACACATGATAAAACATGAACACCACGATTTTGTGTTTTTCACTAGAGCATATGTTCTCATAGCATTAAACCTTTCGAATAAGCATCTTCTCGATACTATTTAACCTCTAGAGGCTTATAAATTCTCACATTTCCCTACTGACTTCTCACCCAATAAAATTAGAAGAAGAAGTGAAGAACGATACATAAACCATGCTCACGCAAGAACTTGCATCATGAGGGGTGACGATGATGAGTATTGGTGAGGATCGGGTAATCTGCATCCTGAGGTTTAAAGCTTAATTTAAGCAGAAAATTTGTATACGCATATACGTATGTGTGTTGGTATAGCTTTTAGTCCTCGGGATGCGGATTACCTCTTCCTTACTTACAATACGTACTCGGAGACACGATTACTCATCATCTAGAGGTTAGTTTTTCCTCTTCTTCTTTTAAGTTTTAGCATCATGACTAGATATTTAAGACTGAATATTTACCACATAGACATTTGAATATAATGATAGTACTGTATTAAAAAATTAGAGTGGGCACATGCCAAAGTGATAGTACTGTATTAAAAAATACTCCACAAAGTGAAATTAATTTAAGTAGGTCACACTTGTAATAGGTGACTTATGATTATTTCATACTAATCAAAGTTTTTTTCGTCAACATACTAATTAAAAAATTTAATTTAATTTTTAATTTTTTCGGCAACGACGCTTGTGTATCTTTGAATTAGTGATATAATTTTTTCATTTATACTTAAACGTAACTCTAACTAATACGCCGTGTATTTATCTTTTTGTCTAGTGAAAAAAAAAAATCACGACGACATAGTTTTATCTATTGCTCAAGGGTCGTCCATTGCCTTTGACAAATATGTTTGGACTTGTGATTTCTACTATTCTATTAAATTAGTTAACTGTGTTTATTAAATTTCAGTTAGGTGACTCATACAAATAAAACATAGATTTAAGTTATATAGTATAATGATGTACATAAAAATTCAAAAGTACTATGGATCTTGCTTTAAAACCGAGTCAGTTAATTATTTGAATATTTTAATGATCTTGTATATTTATTCAGTTTTCATAGATGTCGGATACTGGAATAATTGTTGATGATTTCAGGAAAAGCACATGTTAAAATAAGGGAAAATAATGCTAATAACAAAAACAAAGCTAGTGATGTGTATCAAATTACTAAAGTACTAATTGTGTAAAGACAAAAACAAAACGCCAAAATGCTGTGTTGTACCCTTTTTGTCAACTGCGTATCTTTTTTTTTTTTAATATAAAAAAAAACTAAGAAATCTCTAAACCTAATTATTGAGAGTAAAAAATAAATCAAAGAAATAATCAAATTTCACTGAAATAAATTGTAATGATCAAATACATTTAAGCATTAATTTTTTTGTGCATTTTTGAAAGGCTGCTGATCTTTGTCTTTTTTTTTTTGTTCGTGCAAAGCTGCTGATCTTTGTTATTGTCTCATATGTAAGTGGTTAGCATAGAATAATATTAATTTCTTGAACATACATTGTATATTTTGGTGACCATATACAACTACTTACATCGATCTTAAAAGAAGTACATATACTTAAGTAAACATATCACAAATCATATATCCGATAACTTAATTTATTTCATATTAATGATGAAAAAATGTAGAAAGGGAAGTATTGTAATCGTAAAATAGAAAAATTTGCTAGAATTTTTTTTCTTTTTTTTTGTAGTGTTAGACTGTTAGTTGCGAACTTGCGATAATGTTTTCAGATTTCTATTTTTAGTTTATTTTTCCCATTATTTAAGTGTATAAATAATTTTGAACTATAAAAGAATAAATTATTCATGTAATGACATAGAAACAGTTGTTTTCACTTTTCTTGTTTTGTCTTGGTGCCGTGGTAGATTTTGATTATAAAATTAGAGTGTTGATTAAATTATATTTGCCAAAACAAAATAAACAAATAAAGAAGCACGAGTTGACCAATTCATTTCTTGATGGAAAACACTGATCTCTTCTCTTCTATTCTTTCTTCTCTTATGCGGAATTTTCACAATCTTTGATCATCTTTCTCTTTATTCTACGGAAGAAATCCAAATATTCAATATATGGAAAACATCAAAAACCCTAAAAACGCAGATGATTGTTCCGATAGCATATCAAAAAACAGTCATCAGGGCGTTGATGATTCCCTGAACCAGTCAAGATCTTACGTATGCAGTTTCTGCATAAGGGGCTTCTCGAATGCTCAAGCACTAGGAGGGCATATGAACATCCACAGAAGAGACAGAGCTAAACTCAGACAAAAGCTTATGGAAGATAATAAGGATGATGTTGTTGCTGAGAGTGATTCATCAGAAGTTGTCTCTCTAGACCTTAATGAACAACAACAACAACAAGAAGCTTTGACATGTGATGATCACGATGATCAAGATCAATATGTTGAGAAAGATTTAAGTCCTAAACAGAAATTAGAGTTTTGGGTTCAAGAAAGCAAGCTTGATACTAATGATCGTGGAAAGGGCACGGAGGTTAGCATAGATGGTTCGAGTTCGAGACATCATCGTGAGATTGAAGGATTGGATCTGGAGCTTCGGTTAGGCCAAAGCGTCGTGGAGAAGAAGACAACATAATCTGCGAACGATGAATCATATATTGATTGCATTGTATCATAAGGGAAAACCCTTGAAACATCAAACTCTCGAATCCGTCTATTACAAATAGATTCGTGGCTTAAATTGTATTGAAGGTATGCATTTTGTATCTTATTATTGATACCATTATCATTGTTGTATTGATATTTGTTTCCTTGCTTGTGTTAATTTCACCAACAACTTTTGTAAATGACATACACGTCCAAACAAACATATATGTAGAAAATATATATTTGGTGTTTGCTTTATAGTTGTTAATATGGAAAATGAATTAGTTTAAATTATTGATCTAGTCATCAGTGTAGAGATTATTCGAACTTCTCACTGAGAATTATTGTTACAGTTGACGTTAATTGTAGTACC
>NW_003302501.1:31224-42762 GCF_000004255.2 Arabidopsis lyrata subsp. lyrata | reverse complement strand
ACATGTCAAGACTTTCTTACTCTTCTGACATCATACGCGTGGCCTAATAATTATCCTACAACTTGTCGGGATCTTCCCCGATTATCCTTATTGGGCTTTCCAAACTCAATCCAACCCCCCATAGTATCATATTGTCCGCTTTAAGTCTAAATGCTCAAGTCCACACGGATTTATTATCGAGCTTCCTTCCAAAAGACTTCATACTAACTGGAGTTGGACTTTACTTATATATTAGAAACTTCTTTTTCCAAACTTCCGATGTGGGATGTTGGTTTGTACCCAACAAACTCCCCTTCAAACCAAGGACCACGAACATTGGGTCTCCTCTTCAGCGAAACCTAGGCACCCTAACTCGGCACTTTCTTATTCGCGAAGTTCTTGAGGCACCTTCTTATCGTATCACATTTGAGGGCTTCCCCACACCGAATTTTAGCCCACACCCCTAAGTCTATATTTTTCAAACTAGGCTCTAATACCATTTATTGGGCTTTCCAAACCCAATCCAACTCTCCATAGTATGATATTGTCCGTTTTGGATCTAAATGCTCAAGTTCACACGGATTTGTTATTGGGCTTCTTCCCAAAATGCCTCATAGTAATTGGAGTTGGACTTTAGTTATATATTAGAAACTTCTTTTTCTATATTTCCGATGTGGGACGTAGGTTTGTAGCCAACAATCCTCAAGTCCAGGTAACCATACGATGCTTTGGACCTCTCCACTATCTTCCATTTTCTTTATTTCAGTGATAAATGCCAAAAGATTCATCTTGCTCTTATAACTCTCTTGGAGTCCTACATATATATATAGCCTAATAGGTTTCTTTTTTTTTCATTAGCATTAGCGTTAGTGTCCAAGTAAAATCCGACTAATCCATATATGAATAGACTTTTTTACAATTTTTTCCACAAACCACACTTCAGCAGATAAACAATTAGAATCTAAACAATTCGACGAAACTTTTTGTTTTCTTAAGTTTAGATTCAACAAGATACATATAGACAAAAGAAATTCAATTGGAATTTTAAAATCTGTGAATGAAGAAGAAAAACCTAAGACCAAACTAAAAAAAAAATCCATCTGGCTGACCTTGAATTTATAATATCGGATCAGGATTCTAAACTTAAAAGTCGGTTACTTCGTCCGAACTATGCATATATCATTTTAAAAATAACATTTGCAAATCTAATGCAACTTTGGTAATAATGAGATTTCCTCTTTTTCTCATGTGTTTTGTGCCACTTTGTTTTTTGTTTTTTTTTTTTTTTGCAAGGTAGTAAAGTATAGGTCTAATTTTTTTGTAAAGCCTGAAGCCCTGAACATTTCATTCTTTAATGATATTTACAAGTTTATAAATAAAAAATAACATTTGCATGATGTAGGGAAAACGAGTTTACAAAATCTACTACTAAACTACTACTCGTCAGTACAGAAACAGAAATCCGGACTAACAAGGTCCTAACCGCATGCTAAATACGTACGTTAGGCAAACCAAAGATGAACATTGTTAGGGAAACCCATTGTGATACATAAGGCATAAGCAAGAACATAACTTTTTTTTCTTCAAGTCCCATAAAAATCAAAGCTGCCTCACACAAGTATCAAACTGAACTAAAGAACGACACTTTTCATGAACCCAACACAGCTTAACCGATAAATTTAACAGTGACCAGTTGAATTTATTTGAGATAAAACATAGAGGTATTTATATCTTGTATGATTTAATAAATCCGAAAATATTAACTAAATTTATCATATTATGAATTAAGTATGCTACTGCATGAATGTGATTTTAAACTAGAATCTCGTAGTAGAAGAATGACATCAGCATAAGCTGTCACGTTTCCAAGGAGTATTTGAGTAATTAGCCCTAATTTAAAATTTTAATTTGGCTTTTGGCTACACTACAATATTTGTGCTTTTCACAAAGTCAGTCGTCTAATAAGCCACAGAGTCAGAGTCGTCTAAAAAGAGCCAACCAAATACAGAGAGTTTTTAACATTTCCTGAAGTTATCGATGTGAAAAATATATTGGAAGGCACGTACTACCAATCAATGGTTATCTAGCTAGTTCGGTTCGAGATAGTTTTCTAGTTGGTGAGGCAGTGAGCTGAAACAGGACTGGATAACCGTTGATTTTTCAAGTCAACCACAAGAATTTTGGCCTACTAGAATTTTGCATGGGATTGTGTCCGTATGGACCATATTAACCGGTTGTTTTTTTTTCTTCCTTGATAATTGTTGCCTATAAAACCACCACTCACTCTCGCAAATCTTAACAATTATCAAGGAAAAAAGAAAGAACGAAATGTCTTCGTCGAAGCCAGAACAAGAAGTACTACAACACTTCAACCATATCCACCCATTAAAGTTGGTTATCTCTGGTCCCTTCAAATGCAATGGCTGCAACCAGGGGTGGACCCACGTTGGTGGAAAGGGGTGCAGTTGCACCAGGTAATATATAAATTGTTGTGATTTTGCATTATATACATTGATGCAATTGGTTCAGTGGTTATAAGATATACCCTATAACCATGAGGTTCAGGGTTCAATTCTCCACAAGTGTATTTTTTTGCACTGGGTAAAACTTTTGGCTGGGTCCGCTACTGGCTGCAACCTTCTCGACTCTGGAAAGACGTACTACTGCGCCAAGTGTGACTACCATCTTCACGACCACTGTGCCTCGTGTCCTCCTACCCTCCACAACTATATGCATCCACAGCACGAGCTCCAGCTAGTCTTCAAAGGACCAGAACATTATTGCGACATCTGCACTAAATCAGTCCAGGGGCTCTATTACCGTTGTAACGCTTGCGATTTCGATGCCCATGCAGTCTGCGCACTGCTGACTGAGGGTCTAGAGCCGCGTCACTCTAAAAGAGAAAGAGCGGCTCGCTTCTTGAAGAACGTAGGGCTTGGGGTTGTTAGCAATATCATCGCTTCGCCAATTTCCGACATCCTTAAACAGATGTTTTGAAATGGCACGTCAGTAAATTTATGCCATTAAGGTCTGGCACAGTGCCGGCCCGGTAAATTTGGGTGCCCTAATCAAAATTAAAGTCCATAAAAAAAATTATTTTAAATTAGATTTTTACTATTAAAAAGTATGTTATAGTTGTCTCTAAAAGTCCACAATATTTTTAAAAGGCCCTACAAAAATTATTGTATATAAGAAAACTTAACAAATTTTTAGGTAAAAAAGCCCTCAAATTTTGAGGCCCTAATCGGTGGCTTCGGTGGCTTGCCCTCTGCGCCGGCCCTGGTCTGGCACGTCTGTTTCCTACTGTGAATTTACACACACAAAAAACAAAAAAAAAGTTTATTGCATGTTGTCAAAGATCCCCCTTTATGATTATAATATTTGATATTAATTCAGTTATAGAAACCTTGTAATTATCATTCTCTAGAATCTTCAGCTGTAATTGCTATATAATGTCTTTGTACAATTTATTGGAAATAATAAGAAAGAATCACTCCAGCTCAATTAATTTGGAGTTCATGTACAAATTTTAAAAATGGGTCTTTTCTTCATACAAAAAAATGGGCCTTTTTCATGTTAAAAAACCTTTTAAATTGGCCTTTTCATACTAAAGAAAATATGTAGGCTTTTTTCATACTAAAAATATCTTAAAATCTTAAAAATTACCCCTTTTTTTTACTAAAAAATAAATTTGGGCTCTTAAATTTACTTCAAAAAAATTTGGCCCTGTACATTTGCTCTTCAAGCACTCCCCATACGCCGGCCCTGCTCACTACATGGTAATCAGAGCATAAACGATATTCCAATTTTTTTATTCCCGGCTGCTTCTTTTTTCTCATCGTCTTCTTTCATTTTTTTGTTTCCTCCTTCAGACCTCTGTTTCTTTGTTCTCTGCTCCCAGCCACCATCACCTCATCATGGCCACTCGTGAAGAAACTGTTGACACAACGCAGTCTCTCCTCAACGTGAACATGATCAACGTCACAAAGCAAAACCAAAATTCATGAATTAGAATCTAAATTAAATAATATTTTGTTCCTTTTGTTTGGAAAAACCTTAAATTTAATATAATTCACCAATCATTTCATCTGTCTAATCTAAAAAAACTTGGATATCATCAAATATGGACCTAATTATATAAACATCGAATATGTGTTTGATCATGTAGTCATCTACTGCAAAAAGAACATAATTTAGTCATTGCAACATGTCATTGTTGCTGATCACTGATGATTATAAAATAAACATGATTTAGTTATTGCGCCATATATAACAAAATGAACAGAATAGAACAATGGTACACAGACACAGTACCACCATTTATGAAATGCATTTATACCATGCATTTTAATATTTTATACCATGCATCTAACGAAATGGATTCCTGACACCCTTGTTACGTCAATCAAGTCAAGAAATTAACAAGATCAGCTCGAACCCTATGGATCCATTCAAGATATTTGTTCTGTCCTATGAATTTGTTCCCAAGAACAGGCCAGGGCCGGCACAGCCACTTGAAACTAGGGCTGGGCATGATTACTCGTTACTCGTCCCGTACATGTTACTTGCTTCGTACCCGCCTTGAAAAAATAAGTACTCGTTGTTTTTTTTTTGATAACCCAGTATCCAGACCACACAGTGATCTGACTAGCCCACTGGGCCTAAGCCCGCGTCACAGGGATTTGTAAGCCTCCACTTAAGGGCCCCCTGATAAACTGGTGGTCTGGGGCGCCTGAGCAAGTCCGCAGGTAAATTCCCAGGTGGCCACAGGAGTGAGAGAGCGAAACTGCGTCTGGGGAGGATCGATCCCTGGCCTAGACCAACAGGGCGATCCTTCCAACCAAACGAGAACCACTCACCCACCACCATGTGGTTAAGTACTCGTTGTTGTCAAGGCAAGTACCAAGTAATATAATTTAGATACTTGCAAGTACAAGCCAAGTAACAAGTAGTTTAAAAAAAAACTAATACTCGGTTTGTGGCTCCCAAAAATTGATAGACTTGCGAGTATTCGTTTTTGAACCATTGTTTTAAAATTTTGGGGGCCACAAACCATTGTTTTAAAATCACTAAATCGTGAAGATTGGGTTTCGTTTTGAGGAAAGCTACTCCTATGTGGCATCCGTGGGTTTCGTTTCGGGTTGCTAGATATTGGTCAGGTCAACTTCTTCGACTTTCGGGTTGCAAAACGAAATCCAATCTTCACGATTTAATGATTTTAAAACGCAATTAGAGAAAATAATTGATTTTGGTTAATTGGAAGGAATTATATAAGATTGGGTAGAATTGGGAAGAATTTAAGTTGTTCAGGTGGAATTGAGAAGAAGATGAAAGTATTGGTGGAACCTAGTTGAAATGCTATATTACATGGGGACATGAGCAGACAGCCCAAAAAACCTTGAACCAGTCTTTGATCATTAAAAAATAGAACAGTGGCTCAAAAAAGAAGTCAACTAGCCTATGTCAACTAAACCGCTCTACCACATTGTACTAGTTTGTGACGACTAAGTTAATGTTATTATTCGTAGGAGCACAAGTGACCAAAAGTTTATATTTTTGTAACCACAAGTGAACAAACTTATTGTTTATTTGAAATGGTCTAACGAAAGTTTATATTTTGTAACCACAACTAATCAAAAATTTCTTACTTATCTCCCAAACAATGCTTCGGAATGGTCTATAAAATCCTCTAAATTCTAACCTTTCTCAAGAAAAAAAAACAACCAAGATGTCTTCGTCCAGGCCAGAACAGCAAGTAGTCCAACATTTTACTCATATCCATCCATTAACGAAAGTGGACGGATATGGCGAGTTCACATGCGGTGGTTGTAAAACCTACGGCTTTGGGAAGACCTACCGTTGCACCTGGTGCGACTACAATCTTCACGATCATTGTGCCACGTGTCCTTCTTCCCTCGTTAGCTTTATGCATCCACAGCACGAGCTTCAGCTAGTCTTTAGAGGACCAGAGCATACGCACCAGAACAAACGTATGTGCGACATATGCGATGAATCAGCCGAGGGGCTCTATTACCAATGTGAGCCTTGTGGCTTTGATGTCCACCCACTGTGCACGCAGCTACCTCAGCACGTAAGGCACGTGCCTCACCCGGCCCATCCCCTTAGAGCTGAGTCCAGGGCCGGCCCATGGGTAAAGCCCATGAAGCAAGGGCTTTAGGCATCAAATAATTATAAGTAGTTTTAAGGGCATCAATTTTTAAAATGTTATTGTGGTCTAGTGGTTAGATTGAAGTCTTTTGTTGTACAGGTCACGGTTTCGAATCCCATACATGTTAAAATTTGTATTTTTTTTTAATAACAACTTTTGTTAATGGGCCAAAATTTTTTTTGCTTTAGGCACTCAAATAGTTTGGGCCGGCCCTGGCTGAGTCAGTGGGGAGCTAGCAGCATCTATATGGTTTGTCGCGGTGCAATCCGGTCTTGGAGGTACAAGTGCGGTCCATGCGGGTTAGATGTTCACATGGAATGCGTTAATTTTTCTGCATCCGTAGCAGCAACGGAAATTCAGCAAAGGTGTTTTGAGCCACCGCAGCCGCAATATTACCATTCTCAGTATTATTACCACTAGCCTTATTACAATCACGGGTATACAAATCAAGGCCAGGTTCACGGATATACAAATCAAGGTCAGGTTCAAGAGTCGGGTACGAGTACAGGAAGAAAAATGTTTAGCATATTGATGGCTCTAACCGTTGGGGTCGTTTGCAATATCATCGCTGGGCCAGCTGTCGAACTCCTTAACGGGTGCTTTTGATGGCTCTAACGGTTGGGATCTAACATCACGCCATTATATATGTCTTATTTCTCTAATGTTTATCTTTGCTTTCTTTCTCCTTTGATGATGCAATAAACTTTTTTTGAAATGTACTTGTTACAATCTTTAATTATACGCAACTTACTATAATAACTTCGTAATAATGGATCAGCAATTCAGCATCGAATATAATTTGAAGATTAATGTATTTTCATAAAACGTGCATGGGACTGCTGGATGGAGCTTATAAGTAAAATGAATGTAACTTTTGTAAGAAACAACTTGTATGACTAATGACTTCATCTATGACAAATTTGTGAATGATTTGGCATATTCAATGATGAGTCTCATACCTCACCGTCCCAAAGTTCCGCAAGAGTCTTCTAAGGACTTATCTCATAAATCAGTGATTTGGACTACTAATTTAAAAGCCTAGTTGCGAAAATTTTAGTTAGCCCGGAATGGCCACTGATTAGTGCGGTTAAGTGGCTACGGGTTTACGGACTCGACGAGCTGGTTTAGTGACTCAACAATATCTATTGATGTCTTCAAATCTTTACCATTTTATGTTTAATTAGACCATTTCCACAATTCCGTTTTTCCTTTTTTGTCAGTTAGTTGCCTCTTGATCATATTTTTGGTCCACATCTCGAAGACTCTTCTTACTCTCTTTAAGTACGTACATGTGGCCTAATAACTTGCTCTTACAATTTGCCTATAACTTCTCCCTCACGTCCAAGTAACTTTTACTAATTTTGTCATTTACCATTTGATGTTTGGATCTTTCCATCGTTTTCATTGTCTTTATTTCAGTGACTTCCAACTTCCAATTTTTGGTCCCCATGTCAAAATAGTCTTCTTACGGACGCTCTCTTGGACTCGTACATATAGCCTAATTTTTTTTTTCCCAATAGAGGTGTCGAAATAAAATCCAGTAATCCAAAGATGGGCAGACTTCTTGACAAATCTTTCCGCAAATCTACTTTAGATAAAACATCGGGACGAAAGCTCATAAATCCAAGTGACCGCAACAGTGACAAGTGATTTATTTGTTGTTTCTTGTGCTAATCGCCATAGATTAGCTATGAATAAAGTGGTGGCCACAAAGATTAAACAAGTTTTTAATCCGTTTTGATCACTATTCAATAATTAATAACTATTGTCAATAACACAAGATTATAATCATCATTACAATAAAAATAACATTGTATTAGAAATCTGGATTAACATGATTCTATTTTCTAACCGCATTATAGTTTCGTTAAAGCAATAAAGCTCAAGTGCGGCCAAAACACTAACACAACTTGGTTAAATTAACGTGAAGTTGTGTTCCAATTAGATTATACGTGTGTTGTCCTTTTAACAAAAACCCTGTATTTTTCCCCCTATAGATCCAAACACACGTCATTTTGTTTAAAAACAAAAGGAAAAAACAAAACAAAAAATAACTTGTTATTCAACATAAATCGCTTGTGGCTATTACATTCATAAGTTTTTACTTTTTCCCAAACAATGTTTGGAATGGTGTAAATGTTGCTTCTTTAAATACCACCACCCATTCTCGCAAATCTAACCATTACCAAAGAAAAAAAAAGACGACGAGATGTCTCCGCCAAAAGAAGTCCAACATATCCATCCATTAACTTTGGCTACCGTTGGCGAACGCCATCTTCAAGTACGGCGTCCATATCACGTTAAAAGAAGAAGAATGCTTCGCTTCTTGAAGTTCATAGCGGTTGAGGTTATCCGCAATATCATGGCTTCTTAGCCAGCTACCCCGAAGCCATTAGGATTTCATTTTCAAATGGCACGTCTGTAAGGTTATGCCATTGTGTTTTACTTTCTTCTATTCAATAAATTTACTGTGTGTTACCATCTTCAGTTGTATAATCAGTTGATTACCATCGTACAGTATGGCTTTTTTTTTTTTTTGCATCCAAACTTTGTAATATAGTTTCGGTATCAAATATAATTTGGGTAGCAATGTATCTTCTGAAGAAAATACTGAAAACGTAGAAGAATCAATTATTGAAAACTAGTAGTAGCATTACAAAAAAATTGATCTATGACAAATCGGTGACTGAGTCTCATATCTCACCGTCCCAGAGTTCTTCAAGAGTCTTATAAGAACTTTTCTCATGAACAAATGACATGACTCTAACCAACCTACCCTGCATGATTGAAACACACGTCTTCAACTAACCCAAGCGTGTGAGCAAAAGAAAGAACTCTCTTTGACGTATTTGGACTACAATGTGTGGAAAGTCACTTGCATGTTCAGTCTCAGAAACTTGGATAACATATCATCGGGTATGGACCAATTGAAAACATCGAAATTCTGTTTGATCCTGTCTTCATGTGTGCTTTTTGGAAGAATACTTTGACCCAATTGGAGACCCCAGTCCCCAGCGTAGTGCAACTTGTGTCAAACGGAATTTATTGAATGATAGTCTGGAATATTAAAATTTGTTACTAAAGACATACCATAACTAAAAAAAATCAACAATCTCAACGCACAACACATTTTTTTAGTTATGGTATGTCTTTAGTAACAAATTTCAATATTCCAGACATTTAAATTATATTTTGTTAACTGAGCTTTTAAAAAAAATGAAAATGCCACATTTGTAAATTTAGCCATAGGACTCTCAAGTCATAGGCACGGAACTGATTGATATCATAGTAGCTACTCCGCTAACTATTTTTGGGGGTAAGATCACTACTAGTAGTCTTTTTTTATGGCCTTTCAAATTACAATATATAACATGTATTTAGCCATCAATTTCCATGGGAAAGAGTCTTTCCAAAATACCTTATTTCCATGACTAAGATTTAAATTGCCACAGATGGTCATCGAGTGATTTATTTGTTGTCATCTGTTACCAACTTGCAACGAATTAGCGCATAATTTTCTATGGGTAATCGCCATAGATGTATCACTGGAAAAAAAAAAACGGTGGCTAGCCCGGAATGGCCACTGATTAGTGTGGTTAAGTGGCTATAGGTATGGCCACTACAATTTTGTTTCCCTTTGCTAATAGTTGTTGTTATATTGACCACATAATATTTGTAACCAATAATTTAGATATGAAAATCATATTCTACGCATGAAAAATAAAATTTTGAGTGTGAACTGTAAAACAAACTATAAAAAAAAAAAAACCCTTGTTATATGATTAAATAATCAAAACGAAAATGTCAACATCAAATGTTCTCAGAAATATTAGAATAGTCGTTAAGATTTGAGTTGATATATCGTTGAGTTAGAGGAGACCTAGACTAGATCATCTAGCGTTACTGTATTCTCTGATTGACCGTTTTGGTTGCCTATTGAAAGTTGGGGTTTAGGGACTGGACGAGCTGGTTTAGTGTGACTCATTATTATCCTTTGATGTCTTCAAATCTTTTCCATTTGGTGTTTAGACCATTTCCACCATTCCATTTTTCATTTTCTGTCAGTTAATTGCCACTTGATCAGTTAATTCACATGTCGAAGACTCTTCTTACTCTCTTGAGTCTTGAAGTCGTACATGTGGCCTAATAACTTGCTCTTATAATTAGCCTACAACTTCTCCCCCACGTCCAGGTAACCTTTACTAATTTTGTCATTTACCATTTGATGTTTATTGGATCTTTCCATCGTTTTCATTGTCTTTATTTCAGTGACTTCCAACTTCAATTTTCGGTCCCCATGTCAAAATAGTCTTCTTACACTCTCTTGAGTCTTGATGTCGTACATGTGGCCTAATAACTTGCTCTTATAATTAGCCTACAACTTCTCCCCCACGTCCAGGTAACCTTTACTAATTTTGTCATTTACCATTTGATGTTTGGATCTTTCCATCGTTTTCATTGTCTTTATTTCAGTGACTTCCAACTTCAATTTTCGGTCCCCATGTCAAAATAGTCTTCTTACACTCTCTTGGACTCGTACATATAACCTAATAGTTTGTTTTTTCATTAGAACTGGTGTCGAAATAAAATTTAGTAATCCAAGATGAGCAGACTTCTTGACAATTAAACCTTTCCGCAACAGTGGGACAAAAGCTCATAAATCCAAGTGACAACAAGTCGACAACAAGTCAACAACAGTGGATTTATTTGTTGTTTCTTGTGCTAATCGCCATAGATTAGCCATGAATAAAGGTGGCCACAAAGATTAAACAAGTTTTTAATCTGTTTCTATCACTCTTCAATAGTAACTATAGTCAATAACTATTATGATATATGGTTTGATGATTTGAGCTGGTTTATAACTGGTTCAATGTTTGGTTAACTTCGGTTAACGATCATAAGTTTTGTATATATAAGCTTAAGAATGTTTTAGTTGTTTTTAACGCTTGTAACAAACTCTGACGAGAGATTAATAAAGTTTGTTATCTTCTTCTTCAATCTCTCGTTATTCTCCGATACACCGGAGCTTAATATGGTAGCAGAGCGTTCTATTAAGCTTCCGCATTCTCTTCTTTGTTGTTTCCGGTGATTGATCGGAGTTTGTTGAGCTAAATCGGAGCTCGTTGAAGTACTTTCTTTCGATTTTTCCTTTTGATTTCGTCGGAATTTTTCCATTCTGTTTCTTTCTTTTCTTCAATTGACCTTTGTGTTGACGAATCTTTGCTTCTCTTTACAATATTCGTTACACTTTTCTTTGCGATTTCCTATTTCTTATACTGAGAATGGGATCTTGTGTTCGACCATCATTGTTTCCGACGGATCAACCACCGCAACTACCGCCTAATGCTGAGCATAATCGATATCAGATGGATCGATATGAGAATCCTTTT
>NW_003302501.1:22095-31031 GCF_000004255.2 Arabidopsis lyrata subsp. lyrata | reverse complement strand
GACACAAGAATTTATAGTTGAGTTACCAGTTTGTTCTTGTGGTAAATGTGAGTGTGATGCTGCAGTCAAATGGGAGAAACTTCAGCAAAGAAGTCGTGTGACTAAGTTTCTTATGGGACTGAATGAAGGATATGAACAAACCAGACGTCATATTCTTATGTTAAAGCCTATCCCTACAATTGAAGAAGCTTTTAACATTGTTAGTCAAGATGAGAGGCAGAAGAACATTAGACCAGCTACTAGAATTGATTCTGTTGCTTTTCAAGCTACTGCTCCTATGGTGGATAATGCAGACTATGGCTATATTGCAGCTTATAACACAGGAAGACCAATACAAAAACCGATTTGCAGTAACTGTGGGAAGATGGGTCATACGGTTCAGAAGTGTTTCAAGATTCATGGGTATCCACCAGGCTACAAGACTAATGCACCTTACAGGAATAATGGTCAACTACAAATTCAACCAAGGATGCAAACAACACAGTTTCAGCCTAGGATGCCACAACAACCTATGCAACCTATGGTCGCTCAAATGCAGTTAACTTCCCCAATGCAATTGGTTCCATATGCTAATACAATGCAGAATGCAAATGCTTATGCAAATTCACATGCAAATAGCTATTCAGTAGGTTCTTCTCTGCCTGGTCAACCTCAAGTTACTACTGGTGGTAACAATGTGAATCTTCAAGATCTTACAACAGACCAAATTCAGAGTCTAGTTTCTCAATTCAATTCGTCTGTCAAGGTTCAAGAGACTGAAGTTCCTTCTCCTAGTATGTCTGGTCCAATGGCTACTATTACTGAACATGGATTAATGGCTCAGACTTCTATTTCTGGTACTTTTCCTTTTCCCTCTACTAGCCTTACATTTGAAAATGATAATCTTACATTTCAGAATCATACTCTTTCTTCTCTTGAAAAATTTTTAGCACCTGATGCTTGGATAATAGATAGTGGGGCTTCTAGTCATGTTTGTTCAGATTTAGCAATGTTTAGGGAATTAATACCTGTGTCTGGTGTTACTGTAACTTTACCAAATGGTACTAGGGTCTCTATCACACACACAGGTACCATATGCATCACTCCATCAATTATCCTACATAATGTTTTACATGTCCCTGATTTCAAATTCAATCTGATAAGTGTGAGTTGTTTAGTTAGAACTTTGTCTTGCTCTGCTCATTTCTTTCCTACTTGTTGCTTTATTCAGGAACTTTCTCAGGGCTTGATGATTGGGAGGGGTAAACTATATAACAATCTATACATTCTTGAAACAGAGAACAAATCCCTTTCCACATCAACACCTGCAGCTTGTTCATTTTCTGGTTCTGTTTTGACTGATGGTCTTCTTTGGCATCAAAGGCTTGGACATCCGTCTTCAAGTGCTTCACAAAAATTAGTTAGTGTCATTCCTTCTTTAAAATCTTTACAGAGTCATGAATTTCATTGTTCTATTTGTCCTTTAGCAAAGCAAAAACGATTAGCATATGTTTCACATAATAATCTTGCAAGTAAAGCTTTTGATTTAGTCCATCTTGATGTTTGGGGTCCTTTTAGCATTGAGTCTGTAGAAGGTTTCAAATATTTTTTAACACTTGTTGATGATTGTACTAGAACTACTTGGATTTATATGATGAGAAATAAAGGAGAAGTTTCTGTTGTTTTTCCTGTTTTTATCAAATTCATTGCTACTCAATATAATGCAAAAATAAAGGCTATTAGATCAGATAATGCACCTGAACTTGCTTTTCCAGATCTCATTAAGGAACATGGTATGATGCATTATTTTTCATGTGCATATACACCTCAACAAAATTCTGTGGTTGAACGCAAACATCAACACTTGTTAAATGTTGCTAGAGCTATTTTGTTCCAGTCAAATATTCCTTTACAATATTGGAGTGATTGTGTTTTAACTGCAGCTCATTTGATAAATAGACTGCCATCTCCGATATTGAACAATAAATCACCATATGAATTACTTCTTAATCGTTTACCTGACTATACTTTGTTAAAGAGTTTTGGAAGTTTATGCTATGTTTCTACATATGTTCAGGATAGAAATAAATTTTCTCCTAGAGCTAAGCCATGTGTGTTCTTAGGATATCCTTCTGGATTTAAAGGCTATAAGGTTCTTGATCTTGAATCACATTCCATTTCCATTTCTCGTAATGTTGTGTTTCATGAAACTAAGTTTCCATTCAAAACTAGTGAATTGTTGTCTAAGTCTGTAGACATGTTTCCTAATTCAATCTTGCCATTGCCTGTTCCTCTGCATTTTGTTGATTCACCATCTGCATATGAAAACTCAGAAAATAACACATCTGCATCATTCTCACCACCTAGTACCATTCATGTTACACAAAATACAGAGACACAGGATACAGGTATTGATTCTGTTCCTATTGCTAGGCCTAAACGAAACACTAAAGCACCTACTTATTTGTCTGAGTATCATTGTTCTCTTGTTCCATTTTCATCTTCTTTACCACCAACAGCTGAAATTTCTAAGCCAACTCCAGATATTCCTTCTACTTCATCTTCTTCTACTTTACCACATACACATAAAACTCCCTATCCTCTTTCCTCTGTTGTCTCATATACTAAGCTAAATTCTCCTTTTCAATCCTATATCTTTTCCTATAATACTGAAACTGAGCCAAAGACATTTCGCCAAGCTATGAAGTCTGAAAAATGGACTAAGGCTGCTAATGAGGAGCTTCATGCTCTTGAATCTAACAACACTTGGGTTGTGGAAACTTTACCTGAAGGAAAGAATGTTGTGGGATGTAAATGGGTATTCACTATTAAATATAACCCTGATGGTACAGTAGAAAGATACAAAGCAAGGCTTGTTGCTCAGGGGTTTACTCAACAGGAGGGGATTGATTATCTAGACACTTTTTCACCTGTTGCAAAATTAACAAGTGTGAAATTGATGCTTGGTTTAGCCTCTGCCAAAGGTTGGAGTTTAACGCAAATGGATGTTTCCAATGCTTTTTTACATGGAGAACTTGATGAGGAAATCTTTATGAGCTTACCTCAAGGCTATACACCAAAGGAGAATGTTACCTTGCCACCAAATCCGGTATGTCGTCTCATCAAATCGCTTTATGGTCTTAAACAGGCTTCTAGACAATGGTATAAGCGGTTATCTTCTGTATTGTTGGGGGCAAACTATATTCAATCTCCTGCAGACAACACATTATTTGTCAAAGTAAAGTCTACATCATTCATTGCTATTCTAGTCTATGTTGATGATTTGATGATAGCTAGTAATGATGATGTAGCATTAGAAGAATTGAAAACTTTGTTGCGGTCTGAGTTTAAGATCAAAGATCTAGGACCAGCTCGATTCTTTCTTGGACTAGAGATAGCGAGATCATCTGCAGGAATCTCTGTTTGTCAGAGGAAATATGCACAGAACTTGTTGGAGGATGCTGGTTTATTGGCTTGTAAACCAAGTACTGTTCCTATGGATCCAACAGTTCATCTTACAAAGGAGATGGGTACTCCTATTTCTAATCCATCATCATACAGAGAATTGATAGGAAGATTGTTGTATTTGACAATTACAAGACCGGATATAACCTTTGCTGTTCATCATTTGAGCCAATTTCTCTCTGCTCCTACTGATGTTCATCTCCAAGCCGCTCAAAAGGTGTTAAGGTACATTAAAGGCAATCCAGGACTTGGTTTGATGTATCCTGCAAATACAGAAATTTGTCTAAATGGATTTGCTGATGCTGACTGGGGAACATGCAAAGATTCAAGACGTTCTGTCACAGGTTATTGTATATATCTTGGTACTTCTCTCATTTCTTGGAAATCAAAGAAACAGGCAGTTGTGAGTAGAAGCAGTACAGAGTCTGAATACAGGAGTCTTGCACAAGCAACATGTGAAATCATCTGGCTTCAACAATTACTAAAGGATCTACATATTACTGTGAGTTGTCCAGCTAAACTCTTCTGTGATAACAAATCCGCTCTATACTTGTCTCAGAATCCAGTCTTTCACGAGCGGACTAAGCATATAGAAATCGATTGTCACACCGTCCGGGATCAGATTAAGGCTGGAAATCTCAAGACACTGCATGTTCCAACAGAAAATCAACATGCTGATATCCTTACCAAACC
Organism: Arabidopsis lyrata subsp. lyrata; assembly: GCF_000004255.2. Taxonomy (NCBI): domain Eukaryota; kingdom Viridiplantae; phylum Streptophyta; class Magnoliopsida; order Brassicales; family Brassicaceae; genus Arabidopsis; species Arabidopsis lyrata. Next base: position 26,894 of record NW_003302501.1, on the reverse strand, counting down.
ATTACATCCAGGTCCTTTTCATCATCTCCTTAAGAGGATGTCATTATCAAGTCTGTATCTTCCTGACAGTTTGAAGCTTCAGACTTGAGGGGGGTGTATTATGATATATGGTTTGATGATTTGAGCTGGTTTATAACTGGTTCAATGTTTGGTTAACTTCGGTTAACGATCATAAGTTTTGTATATATAAGCTTAAGAATGTTTTAGTTGTTTTTAACGCTTGTAACAAACTCTGACGAGAGATTAATAAAGTTTGTTATCTTCTTCTTCAATCTCTCGTTATTCTCCGATACACCGGAGCTTAATAATAACACACAGGATTATAGTCAATAAAAATAACATTGTATTAGAAATTTGGATTAACATGATTTCGTTAAAATAAACTATTTTCTAACCGGATTATAGTTTCGTTCAAGTAATAAAGCTCAAGTGTGGCCAAAACATTGAACTCAACTTGGTTAACTTAACGTGAAGTTGGGTTCCAATCAGATTATACGCGTGTTGTCCTTTCAACAAACACTATGTATTTTCCCCCCTAGACCTAAACACACGTCATTTTGTTTAAAAACAAAAGGGAAAAAAACAAAAAATATCGTGTTATTGAACATAAATCGTTTGGGGCAATCACATTCACATAGATCGTTTGGGGCTATCACATTCAGAAGTTTTTACTTATTAATTCCCAAACAATGTTTGGAATGTTGTAAATATTGCTTCGTTAAATACCACTACCCATTCTCGCAAATCTAACCATTACCAAAGAAAACAAAAAGACAACGAGATGAAGCCAGAGTCAAAAGAAGTCCAACATATCCATCCCTTAACGGTGGTTACCGTTGGTGACTTCATATGCAATGGCTGCAACACCGAGGGCTATGGTAAGACCTACTGTTGCGCCAATTGCGACTACCATCTTCACGAATACTGTGCCACGTGTCCCACTACCCTCCTCAGCTTTATGCATCCACAACACGAGCTCGGGCTAGTCTTTGAAGGACCAGAGCGTTTATGCAACATCTGCGATGAATCAGTCGAGGGGCTCTATTACCGTTGCATAGCTTGTGATTTCGATGTCCATCCACTCTGCACACGGCTGCCTCAGCACGTGCGCCACGTGCCTCACCCGGCTCATCCCTTAGAGCTGAGCCACTCGGAAGCAAACAGCACCTGCATGGTTTGCCGTGGTGCCATCCAGTCTTGGCGGTACAAGTGTGGTCCATGCGGGTTAGATGTTCACATGGAGTGTGTTAATTCTTCTGCATCAGCTGCGACGGGCACTCATAATAATCCTAAACATGGATGCGGATGTGAACACAATAACGGAGATACAAATCAAGGTCAGGATCAAGTACCGCGTCCATATCACGTTAAAAGAAGAAGAATGCTTCGCATCTTGAAGTTCATAACGGTTGAGGTTATCCGCAATATCATAGCTCCTTAGCAAGCTACCGAAGCAAGTAGAGGTTCATTTTAAAATGGCAACTCTCTTACGTTATGACATTATGTTTTGTATCTCCATTGTTTATATTGTTTCTGTTATGTTATGCTATCCGCAATAAATTTACTGTGTTACCATCTTCAATTGTGCGCAACATATTAGTATGATTTGCATTCAAACTTCACAATATGGTTGCGGTATTGAATATAATTGGGGTATCAATGTATCTTCTGAGGAAAATATTGAAAACGTAGCAGAACCAATTGTTGAACCTCTCCATAAGAACTAGTAGCATTACTAAAAACTGATCTATGACAAATTGGTGAATGATTTGATCTCTGTAGATCAAATCAGCTGAGTCTTATATCTCACCGTCCCAGAGTTCTTCAAGACTCTTATAAGGACTCGTCTCATGAACAAATGACATGCCTCGCACCAACCTACCCTGCAACATTGAAACACATGTCTTCAATATTTGATAAACCAAGCGTATGAGCAAAACAAAGAACGCTCTTTGACCTATTTGGACTACAATGTGCAGAAAATCACTTGCCTGTTCAATCTCAGAAAACTTAGATAACATGTCATCGGGTATGGACCAATTGAAAACATCAAAATTCTGTTTGATCCTGTCTTCATGTGTGCTTTTTGGAAGAACACTTTGACCCATTTGGAGACCCCAACGTAGTGCAACTTGTGCAGGAGTCTTGCCGAGCTTCTCAGCAACACCACCAAGAATAGGGTTCTTCAAAACATCGCTCTTTAGCCATGTTGTCCCTGGAGAACCCAACGGAGAGTATCCCTACAAAAACATCAACTAATGATAATTTCTGAGATCTTTTGTAAATTTTACAAAGCGGATATGGATATGGTTGTTCTACATACTGAGAGATGAACGCCTTTAGATTTGCAGAAATCCCTGAGCATATTTTGTTGCCACGAAGGGTGACATTCCACCTGGTTAACAGCGGGAGGGACACGAGCCACCGCCAAGAGATCTGCCAGTTTCTTTGAGGAGAAATTACTTACACCAATAGCTCGAGCCTTGCCCGCATCAAAGAGTGCTTCCATTGCTTTCCATGTGCTAGGAATATCAGTTGGCAAAATGTTCTCTGGTTTAAAGCCAGTAGAACCTTTCTTGAGGCTAACAGGCCAGTGAATCTTCAAAAGGATCACACAACTGTTAGTCAGTCGAAATGGTTCCGCAAATCGGTGTAAGAAGTCAAGTAAAAGGAATTCAGATAATTGAACAATATATCACACTAGCCTTAAGACTTTAAAAAATTGCAGAGACAATATTGGTAGATAATACCACATCTATAAGCCCGACTAAAGTAAAGTACCAAAATGGATTGCTGCAAGTTATGTTGAAGAGAAAAGCACATAGACAAACAAAACAAGGTTTCCTAATATATTACTTACGAGATACAGATCGACATAGTCAAGCTGTAGATCTTGTAGAGTTCTATTTAGTGCCTCAGGCACTTCTTGAGGATCATGATAAGTACACCTTTCATATGAGAAGGTAAACTAGGTTAGAAGCTACATAGACTTGACAGCTGATTACAAAAGAAAAAGAAATAATCTTTTTTTTTTTTGGTCAAAGAAAAAGAAATAATCTATAAGGTACTTAATGCTGATTACAACAACCAGAGTTTGGACGTGATGAACATTTCCTCACGCTTAACAACTCCATCATCAAACAGTTTCTTCAGGACTAACCCAATCTGCACGAGGAAGAAGGCATGTAGTTTCTTTTCAGTCACTAAATCATTCACATTGTTGGGTATTCACAAGAATATACAGAGAGCGGTGAGCCTCTAAATTCTAAATTCAAAACAACAGAGTTCATATCAATAGAATAACAGTCTTAAGCAACCACATTGATACATTGTGATACACAACTGATAACACAACGCATAAGCAAGCAAGACCATAACTTTTTGCTTCAAGTCCCAATAAAAATCAAGTAGCATGACAAAAGTATCAAACTTGAACTGAAGAACGACACTTTCCTTGAACCAATTCAACTTAACCTACAACTTTTAAAAACTTATACAGAGACAAGGAACCACAATCTCAAAAGATGAGTTTTTTTTGTTTTACCTCTTTTTCGTTGCCATAGATTTGAGCACAATCAATGTGGCGATAACCAATCTGCATAAGTAGTAGAATCAATTTAGCTATACGATCACTAACAAGTCACAATAAATCGCAAAATCACAAGACGAACCTTCACAGCAGCGTCAACAGCGTTTCCGACGAGACCAGGATCGGCTTGCCACGTTCCGAGACCGACCGATGGTATCTTCGCTCCGGTGTTGAGCTCAAAGAATCTAATTTCCTCTGCCATTATCAAAGCTACGAGATTTATCACCTGAAATCACCACTGAGAGTCTGAGACTGATCCTCTGTTTTTAGCCGACACTGATTTTAGTGATTTTAGGGGGTGTTATTTAATGGTGGAGTTAAAGTCAATTATTTAAGGTTTAGATTTGTTTTCTGATATTGGTTTTAAGAATCTGTTTGTGTGGATTTCAAAATCTCTGCAGTATATCTTGGATTTTGATTCTAATAATTTACTCATGAAATTCCAAAGAGGTTTTATTTGAAATGACTTAATATACAAAGATTTTACAAGTCTTTTTAGTTTTGAATAACACTGGATTTTACAAACCTTAAAGAATTGATTTTAACTTCACCATTGAATAACACCAAACTTTTATAATCATTAGTTGAATAACACTGTATTAGTGTTGGATTTCAATTCTATTAAAATCCATCAGCCAATAACACCACCTTAAACTTTAACGTGACGACATGAGTTTGTAAAAATGGACTTTGGTTAACCCCCATATTTGGGCCTTATATGGGCTTTCATAAAATTTACAGTAACACATTCATAAAATTGCATTTATATTTCATTAAAATTTTAATAAACACTAATCGTATTATCGGAACACTAGTTGATTTTTTTTTTTTTTTTTTTTACTAGTTGAAAACTTGAAGACACGTCCGTATTGAAAAACCAGTTATGTAGAACATATCAACTTTAAATTCATGTATAATATCAACAATTTGTAACAGAAAATTTATATAACAAGTGACATATTATTCCCTATGATCATTCAACTCCACCAAAGTCAACTAAAATAATAACTATTTGTATCAAGTTTATTGCATATTTTGGATACAGTTCCTTTGATAAGAGAATCTAGATCAAAAAACCTTTTGGCTTCCCCACAAACCAACCTCAAGGATGTCAATACCGCACACGATTCAACATTTCACGCATAACCATCCCTTGACCGAAGTCAACGGTATTGGCACATACACTTGCGATGGTTGCAAATTGTACGGT
>NW_003302501.1:5889-7734 GCF_000004255.2 Arabidopsis lyrata subsp. lyrata | reverse complement strand
GAGTTTTATTGTAAAGATACCAAGGCAAAAAGTTCGACAAGAAAAATATTGAACTTCTTGTTTGCTTGTTCATTGAGAGTTAAGTCATTCTGTTCTCAAGGCAATAATCTCCTTAGAACTAGGTTTTTAGACCAAACGCAGTGGAGCAATCAAGCCTCGGGTGTTAGTAATAAACAAATGAGAAATAATGCAAATTTCGGCTAAGACACAAAACACGGGTGTAAGTTTACATCTGGATGTAGAAGCGACGTGGCAGAATTTGTTTGGTGGATACAGGTGAGAATACTAAAGTAGTTGTTTCCTCCACTCATTTTAGAGCTGTACAAGCTTCTCATTGCTCCTATAGCACAAGGGAAATTAGCTGCATTGATGGTTGGTGACATTATTTTATTAATATATCACCACTCACCAGTGCCGGTCCGAGCATTTGTGAGGCCCTACACGAAAAATAAAATGAGGCCCAATATATTTATAAGTTTTAGGGTTAAAAATTTTTTTTTGACCTATTTTTAGTAAATTATACAAAATAATGATATTTTGAATATTATTACATTCAAATTTAATTGTTTGGGCCCTATTTTATTTATTTTTTTCAAAAAGGCTTTAGTTTCTACCAAATATTTTCATTTTATGGGCTTAATTCTTTTTTTTTCTAAAATTGGGCCTTTTTCCAAAAAAAAAAAAAGAAAAACCTTAAAAAAGAAAAAAAAAAAAGTGGTGCCCCAAGCGGTGGCTTGGGTGGCATGTCTTCCGAGCCGGCACTGTCACTCACACCCACACTTCCGCATGCACCATTGTGGATACTCTTAGTGGATAACTAAACTCTATAATTTGTGTTCATATGGGCCTTGATTGTTTAAAGCCCAAAACCTCGCTTGGTCGTGTTGTCCTCATCCTTACCGATAAACAGAATAACAAAGTAGAAAAAAAAAATTCCTACGAATTAGAAATTCATTTTTTTTTCCTATTTTCCATTGAGTGCGATTATGAAGTAGTTTGCAGTATTTTATCAGAATTAGTTTTACCATTTATTGTAATTCATTAAATATTATATATTACAAATTTACAACGAAGATAGACATAAATTACTGTCTTGTTTTTGTTCTAAAAAGCATTTTACTTACGAAAATGAAATTTGATGTAACAAATATAGCGCTAAGCCTAGAGCTCACTGAATTTGATACTTTGATATGACAGGTTAGGACACTCCTGTTGAACAATGACACAAAAGATTAATGAGAATTTATATGGTCATCAATTTAAAACCAATATATAAGACCATCCTCAACGGCACTTCCTAAGGGCATATGCAACGTGAGATCTTTGAAGTTTGATCTTAGATTGAAAATATTATTAAAATATTATAAGAGCTTTAGTTAAGATCTTTTGTAGAGTAATTGATTAAGGGTAGAACATGTTTAGATCTTAAGAAATAATAATTTAATAATCAAAAACTTTAAATGTTATTTAAAAATTGAAATTTTTTTTTAAAAAAGTAAGTTATATTAAAATAGAGATGGAAATAAAATAAAACACAAAATACTATTCGAATTAGTTATTACACAAAAAAAAACATTAAATATATAAATGAAAAACATTAAAAACAAACAAACATATTAATTAAAGGTTACAAACATTTTATTTAATTAATACAAAGTTTAAAAAAATTATTCATTACCAAATGTAGTCCATATATTCTCAATCAAATCCTCTTTTAATTGGTGATGTGCTTGTCTATCACGAATTCTTGTGTGACCATCACCTAGACCCTCGAGATTTGTAGGCATTTCGACTGAAAACGTATGAATCTCGTCTTGTTCGAATTCTTCTTTGTCATATAGAGTG
>NW_003302501.1:0-5588 GCF_000004255.2 Arabidopsis lyrata subsp. lyrata | reverse complement strand
GGATTTTTAATCATGGCGAATCTAGATTGCAGGACTCCAAATGCACGCTCAACATCTTTTCGTGCACCTTCTTGATGTTCTGCAAACAAACGATGTTTCGGGTGTTGTGGTCGTTGGATGGATTTCACAAATGTCGCCCATTCAGGGTAAATTCCATCCGTCAAATAGTAAGACAAATTATACTCCCTTCCGTTGACATAGTAGTTCATTTGGGGAGCTCGACCGTAAATAATGTCATTAAATACTGGGGATTGAGCAAGAACATTTAAATCGTTACTTGTACCTGGCGCTCCAAAAAAGGCGTGCCATATCCAGAGATCTTGTGAAGCTACCGCCTCCAAGACAATTGTTGGTTTCTCGGTCCCTCGTGAATACATTCCTTTCCAAGCGGTTGGGCAATTCTTCCACTTCCAATGCATGCAGTCGATGCTTCCAACCATCCTAGGAAAACCCCGCTTTTCTCCATAAAAGAGTAGCCTTTCAAGATCCTTTGTTGTGGGTCGACGTAGGTATTCAGTGCCAAACAAATCAACTATTGCAACGACGAAATGTTCCAAACATTTACGTGCCGTCGTTTCACCAATACGTACATATTCGTCAACCGAGTCGGCCGCAGCCCCATATGCTAATTGTCGAATTGCTGCAGTACATTGTTGTAGCGGTGATATACCATTCCGGAAAGTGGCATCTTTTTTTGGTTGAAAATATGACACTTCTGCTGCGAGACGATTGACAATACGCAGGAACAATGGCTTGTTCATGCGAAACCTTCTGCGAAATAGGTTCTCCGTGAAAGTCGGATTATCATTGAAGTAATCCTTACACAACTGTTCGTGCCCTTCTTCCCGATTTCTTTCTATATAAGTACGCTTCTTCCTTTCGGTCGGAATAACCTCTTCGATCCCATCACATAGATTATCAATTTGTGCGTCGATATATTGGTCAAAAAAATCATCATCACTACTAGATGAATTATGAAAGTCAAAATTGTTGGAAGACGATGCCATAAAAACGGAATGGTTGAAATGGTTTATATGGTTGAAAATTGTAGAGAATGAGAGAAGAGAAGTGTTTTTCCAAGACAGGAGAGAAAGGGATTTTTGTAGTGTTTATGAGAGTTATGGGATGTTTGATTTTGATGAGAGAAACGAAGGTGGGAATCACATATATATGTTAAGAAATTTTGTTACTCTTGCTTTAATAATACAAGCCGAACACATGTGACTCTCGCTTTAATACTACTATCCAAACACATGTGACTCTCGACTACAATCCAAACCTGACATGTGACTCTGTTGACATTACATTTTCGATTACAATTTGCAAAAGTTAGCTTACATACTCGATTGATACCAAAAGGAACAAAGTCATGTGACTCACAATCCAAAAGTTACATTACCAAAGGTCCACAAACTGGTGAATGGGCCTCCAAAGTAACAGCTATCAGCCTCCTCTTCAGAGCAATAGAATCAAGTCCCATGTCTTCTTGAACCTGAAACCAAACCTCAATTAACATAACTGATTCATTATAAATATAAGCATAGAAGTTGAACAAGGTTCAGATAGGTTACATAGAAGTATAACATTTACAAACACACATACTTAGCTAACAGAAACATATGCATAATGAAAAACATAGTTAAATCAGACATATCAGACATAGTTAAATGAACTTAGTTTTTCCCTAATTTAAAACAGCTCGGCCATTAGCTTCTTCTTAAGAACTTTTTCATCTTCATCCAGTGATTCACTCCTTGCAAGGAGAGTCTTGTAAACAGACATCTTTTGGAGTTTTTCCCTCTGAGCCATATCCTTCTCTTTCTTCTCCCAGATGTTATCATCAGTCGCCAAAGCTGGTCCAACCTTGCCTTTCCCTTTGTTCCTCTTGGCTTTCATGGCCTTTATTCCTGGTGGCCTGCTCTCTTCCTCAAAAACATTTGATCCAGCAGATGGTGGAGCATCATCGGCTTTTCTTTTGTTAGAGCTGGTTGTCTTTGGAGTAGGGTTCATAGGCTCCAAGTTCAACCATTTTGGTTCGTAGCGCAGCGCATTCCATGCATACTCCAAACTGAACTTCTTCTTGTACAGCTGATAGTAAAGTTGGTGAGCATTGTTGATAATGTCCAAATCATTCATGCCACTAGCTTTCTCACTAAATGCTTCAGCATAAAATCCACAGAACCTGGCCACCATCTTTTGGATTTTTTGCCATCTTTGCCTACAGTGGTCAGGGAGCCTTGGCTCAGCCCCATTTAGTACATGAGTACTAGAAGCATAATACTCTCCTATGCGCTTCCAAAAGGCCCCTGACCTTTGGTCATTCCCAATTATCACATCCTTTGATGTGTATACACAACCGCTTATAAGAACAAGATCATCCTGGCTGGTCCAAATCCTTCTCTCCCTTGGTGTCTTTTCTGGTTGACTTGCAGCTTGAACTGGTGGTGAGCTCGGTTGTGAACTAAAAGAAGGGATTTGAGAGAAGGAAATGTTTGCATTGGAAGAAAATTTGCCGTAAGGGAAGTTTTGGAGACTATAGTATGGTTGAGATTGAGACTGCCTATTTGGATGGTTATTTGAATCCATATCCAACAGAATAATAGAAGGAAGAATGTGATGAAAAGAGGAGATATGATAGAGAGAAGTAAAATATTGGGGAAAAGAGAGATTCAAAGAGGAGATATGCCAGAAGAAAAGAGAATATGAGAGACAATGAATTTAACTTACCTCTGGTTTAATAGAGGTAAGTTACACTAGTTATTAGTCTTAAATAATGTCCAGAACCTACCTCAATCAACTCAGGAATAAAGACACTTTCCAACCAAACAATCTTTAAACCTAGCAAATAAACTCATAATAATGAGAGCTAACCTTGAACTACCAATGTCCAATCCACACTTATTACAATTTTACACAACTAACTATTTTTAAGTTTTGAAGTAGCTTTTAATGGATGTCATTTAGTTGTTGTTACAACTTCATTAAGTTTTTGTGGATTTCGTGTCAACCTAACTAATCATCAAGACAAAGTCTGTTCTGTTACAACCAAAGTTTTAACAAAGCACTACCAGTTTCAACAAGCATCGCTTAAACTACTCAACTCTCACAAAACAACTTAGATACAACTTACAAAACAACTACCATCATAAAACAAGATACATACAACATACATACTTCAGTTTAAGCAATCATCAGAAAACAAGAACAAGAACTCTAAACAAGCTACTTCAGAAGCTAAATCACAACTATATTGAGAAGGGTATTACCTTATAGTTGGCAGGAAATGGTTGTTGATGTTGATACTCCGATCTACACTTCAGAGCTACCTCACCTACATGTCTCACAACCAAAACAAACACTTGTGGTCAGTTTAATCAAGCAAAAAAGACACAATACTCATAACAAAAACATTAAACCCTAATTTGCACCAGATGTTAATAAATTCACAACTCGCCTCTGCTAGCCAAAAACTCGATCCCATCACAGTTAAACGCCTAACCTTCCAACCAAAAACCTAAACTTTCTCATTGACTAAAGTACACACAGATTGATGGCAAATCAGAACAACAAGCAACCAAACCCATAGTCTACATCGACTGTATCTCATATATTCGGATACTAAAACCCAAACCTAAACCTACATCGACTTGTAAAACTAAATCCACTAAATCTCAAACTTTCAGATGATAACACGTACCTACGGGCTTTGGGAGACAGCAGAGAACGACGGCGAGGTGAAGCAGCAATCAATTTGGCTCCGATTTGGCCGGAAATCGGTGCGTAATCAGCGAAGGAAAGAAGCCGGCAAAATCGCTACGAGAGAGAAGGGTTGAGACAAACCCTAGATTGTTTTCGATTTTGTCACAAATGAAAAACGATTTTCGTTATCAAAAATCGCAACGAATGAGCGGATGACACGTGCACACAAGATCGGGCCAAAAACAGTTCTAGCCCGAGAACATGAGATGCGATCTAAGCCCACTTTTTATAAATTTTATCAATATTAAAATCTTAGAACAGGCCTTGTGATGGCCCGATAATTATGGTCTAACAATTTTTATCATGGGCTCTTATTATTTTTGGATCATAAAATAATCAAAAATAGTCTAACAGATAAAGAAGCGCTTCTAAAATGGGAGTTGATAGAGCCCATAAGACTCGATGACGTGGTGCAATTAGATTGGTTGAAGCTTTTTGCTAAGATAGGAAAACAAAGTCTCGCTGTATTATCTTTGGCAACAAAAAAAAGCTGTTGTTTCTCTCTCTTTCTTCGACTTTTTTTTTTCGGCGACAAAATCTATTTTTTCAAAATCAATATTAAACAATTCTAAAAAATCCCAATTTAATATCCCCTCGTTGAGGATGGTCTAAGACTTTTCAGTCCCATGAATTCTCTTGTTTTGCATGTTCTAAAGTTAATAACATACCCATAATCACAAAAATCAGGGATGAAATACCATCATATAAAGTGTTTTAGTTAAATGAAACAATTTAGTTTAATAATAAACTATTGTTTCATTTAATAAAATATTTCTAATAAACTAAATTCTTGAAATGATATTTCATTTGACAACAAAAAAATATATTTAATCCATTTTACCGTGAGGACATTTGGTTTAATATATATATAATATATATTTATAATGAAAAACTACAAAATCTACCACTTATTCCCAATTCCTTTCAAAATCTACCACATTCTTTCTATTCTTTCAACTCATACCACATTTAGTATTTGAATTACTAATTTGTCTTCCCTATTTATCTTCCCAATTTATCTTTCCTTCCTATTTATCTCTCCTCCCTATTTATTTTTCCTACAACATTAGCTTCCCTATTTATCTCTATTTCCCTCGAAACACGTGCACTTTAACCAAAAAAACATTATATCTCTTGAGACTATACAATTAACTTTCGTTTTTGTCTCCAGATCTTGTCTCCGATTGGAAATTCTCTGTTGCGTCTAGATCTTGTCTCCGATTTCATCATCTTTATATTATCATGAATCTCACATCTTGTCCACCAATAGTTCTCATTTAAGGGTTTCGAATTTTATTTAGATTTTTCACCATCTATTTTGGTCATCTATTTTGGTCCATAGATTAGTTGAACATTATTGTCTTCACCTACCCGGATTATTGAATTTTTTTTCCTTCTATTGCAAAATAAAAAAATGATCCAGTTGTCTCCGAGTACTATTACTCATTCTATTACTCATTCGATATCAACTTGTCCTCAATCGAATTCTATTACTCATTCGATCTGAACTTGTCTCCTATCTAATTCTATTACTCATTCGATATGAACTTGTCTCCGATCTAATTCTATTACTCATTTGATCTGAACTTGTCCCCGATTAGTTGAGCATTATTGTCTTCACCTTCCCGGATTATTGAATTTTTTTTCTTTCTATTGCAAAATAACAAAATGATCCAGTTGTCCCTGAGTACTATTACTCATTCGATATGAACTTGTTCCCGATCTAATTCTATTACCCATTCGATCTGAATTTGTCCTCGATCTAATTCTATTACTCATTCTATCTAAATTTGTTCCCGATCTAATTATATTACTCATTCGATCTGAAC
>NW_003302502.1:5638-28436 GCF_000004255.2 Arabidopsis lyrata subsp. lyrata | reverse complement strand
GAAGACCTGCCAGATGTGGTTCAGAATTTGAAAGGGAAGACTTTCCTTTTTCTTCTCTGTGTTGAGAAAGAAAACATTTGGGATGGGAAAGATTGTTATAAAGTTTCCAGGGTGCTGTCTAAACACGGTCTCTTAGGAGATGAGGCCCCAGAAGATTCAGATCAGTTGGTCAATCCTGCAGATATTGTTTCTGGAGACCAGGTAATAGTTTCTTTTATTCCCTACTAAAGTATGCATCATTATATTTCCACTCATTACTAACCAACTTACTATGAAATGCAGCCACTGTTGTTGACAATGAGTCAGGATACTTCAGACTCAGTTACTCCATCGTCTAAACGTGTTTATGCCCTAAACATCTCTGAAACTGATCAAGCCTCAAGTTCTAAGAAGGTTTGTATTCAGCCTGTGGACTTGGTTAAGTCCTCACCAGAGTTTAGATTTGAGGTTGAGTCTGGAAAGAAGGATGATGAACATGGTGCTGGAGATGTTAAGGATGGTGTGATCAAAGGTGAAGGTGTTAAGATTGATGATGGTGTATCTGTCAATGGACAGAAGGTGGAGGTCAAGCCGGTGGAAAAGTTGATGAGTGTCAAGATCAAGAGGGAGATCAAGAAGGAAAAGAAGTGATCTCATGATCAGTGAAATGGATATATCGGTTTTAGTCATGTTTTCTTATTGTTTTCCCCTTTGATCTTTCTATTTTCATTTAGTTTAATCAGTTGTTTCCCTTTAGTTATTTAAGTTTCCCAATGAACTTAGTATTTTCGTTATTTCCATTCAATAATAAGTAAACTTTTGATTTTTTATTATATGTGTCTTTTAAGTGCCCTCCTTACTTTCTTTTTCTTATTTCGCATATTTACTTCTTCCTTTCTCTTCTCTAATCTATCAAAATCTCGGAACTTCTTTATATTTCCCTTCAGTAAAACTTTCTTCTGCACTATTCTAATCTAATTCTGCAACTCTATATACATGGTAATGTGTATGTACCTGTTTAAATGCTGACTCTTTACCAGAAGTAAATGCTCCATAGTATATATTGTTGAGTATAGGATCTTACTGCCTGCAAACATAGAGTGAAGCAAAATTAACAATATTTATACCTGTATATGATAATCTACTAAAAAACATATATATAAACTATAGATAATATTATTTATAATCCAAATTAAAGTAATCATTACATAGAGCTGCACAACTGATAGAAGACGTGAGCAGATAAATCTGACTTTGAATCTCTTTACCATTTATCAAATATGCATCGAAACAAGTAACTATCCAAAAATGAATAATTACAATCATTGCTATACTTTTATGATTATTATTTGATTTCCTTATCTCTAACGATTCAATTTCCTCTCTTTATTATAACTTACTTAACATATATTAAGTCGGTTATTTGATTTTCAATATCTTTTTCCATTTTTTTCGTGCCTGTTAGATCTATACACGAAATCCCTTCTATATTCTTTATATATCATGACATAACCTCTAGGTTTTCCACAGTGCACTATCTTTCTATCTTAAAACCTCTCCAAAGTTAACTCTGCAAAACATCCAATGGGTACTATTGAATACATTTCTGATCTAAACCTTCAGAGGCCTAGATGGACTTTGTACGTGAAGATTTTGTCTATCTGGAATCAAGGCATCGACGCTTTTGCAGAACCAACAAAAATGATACTCGCAGATGAAAAGGTATATTATTTTCAGAGTTATTCTTTTGCAGTATTCTGTGGATAACTAATTTTGTATTTCTTCTTATATGTCTAGGCCAATATGATTGATGCATTTATTCCTCCTGGAAATTACTTATACAATTTTCGTCAAGGTCTCAAGGAGGGTCAGTGGTACTACATGGCTGACTTCCATGTTGTACCATCTGCTAACCCTGTTAAATACGCTAGGAATCGTTTTGCACTAGAGTGTATATGGCCTACAACTATGTGGCCTGTTAGTCCTAGATCAAATAGTAATTTCTTCAACTTCATTCATTCTGATGAAGTTGAGTATGCTGGTGCTCAAGATAAAGAATATGTTACAGGTTATGCTGTAATACAGAATTCTCTTTCAGAATAACTGTAACATTGCTTCAGATTTAATTCAATAACTGTTATGTCTTCCCTATCAGATGCTATTGGTGTGATCTCTAAAGTCTCTGTTATTCAAAGATTCCCATTTGTTTGTCGTGAAGGCGAGACAGACTATGAATCCAGATATGTTCTTTTCGAAATCAAAGATGACATGTAAGTTTACTTCACCTCTATATATCAAATCAAAAACTGTTGTAATAATCATCTATTTAATTCTTTCCAAATTTAATCATTTAGGGGCAGGGTTACAAACTGTGTTGCTGTGGGTAGGTCCTGTCAGTTGCTTGTGACTAAATGGTTTAGGCACATAACTTCTGTCACTTACAATTATGACCCAGTAGTCATTGTGTTGCGTTTCTGGAGGGTTTCAGATTTCGAAGGTGAGTTTCACCCTATGTAATGTGCTATATTATTGTTCTTATTAAAAACCATACATAATTAGACTGATTATAATCAAAATGTTTTTGTTTAGGCAAGAACTGTCTAATGAGTGAGTATGGTAGTTCAAGGATTTTTCTTGATCCAACTTTCCCAGATGTTGACATCCCGAGATACATGTAAGTATATTCATCTGGAATCAACTAAGGGATTGAATATATTGAAGTCTGAATTCATTATTGTGATTCTTTAATTTTTTCAGCCGTTGCGACAGATGGACAAACTGATAAGAAGGATGTGGCAATGGAGTTGGATCAATTGAACTAAATGGCAATTTGGTTTGAAGAATGTTTTTTGTTTATCTCAGTGTTGTGGAAGCTACTTTTAATTTTATCTATGGTTTTATTATATAAACTTCCTTTTGTGTTTAGTTTCTTTTTACTTCATGTTCAATTGACTCAAAACTACTTATTTTTCATTAAGTTAATGGTTATCTACTTTTGATATTCCAACAAACAGTTAACTGTTAGTTTCTGTTGTGTTTAGTAGATGTTGTGTTGATAACTAAGTGTATTGTTAATCTACTATTTATTGTTCAACTCTGTTTGTTCTATATCAAGAAGTATACAATATATGATCAACTCTACTTATCATAAAAGGAAGTATTGCTCAGTGGTAAATCGTTTTCTCTATATGATATAACTTAGACATTTTATCATTAGTTTGGTCTAATTGTACTATCCAGAAATCTACTTTGGAGGATAGTATTTTACCAGTGAGGCTATGTAGTTAATGCTGAATTTGAAGAATCCATGGCATATCTGTTTCCAATCTCCTGTTGGTACAAACAATATACAATTTCCTTAGTTATCTCGATAACACTATATATGCGGAAATTTGTTATTCAATCAGTATAATACTATCAATTCAAATATATGTGGTCAAAATTAGATAACCATTAAAGATAATATATCATGTTCCTATATATACTCCAACCGACTCTAAAGGAAATGTGAATATCATTTGTGATAGAGAATTAATAATATATATGACCGGAAACCATTTAAATCCTAACACCAGAATTATTTTTGTTTAGAAAGTTCTAGCAATTGTTCCAAACAGGAATAATGAGTAAAAAAACAGCACCTAACAATGAAAACATAGAGTTCTATTCCACCCCACCTAAAAGATGGCGGAGGAATGAGGCAATCAATACTAGCAGAAGTATTCCACGTTCTAATACACCTGTCTCTAATGGTTTTGTCCCTCTACGTTCTGCATTCACTACTGTTTTGCAAGATATTACTAACCTTTCATCAACTCCTGTTATACCAACTGTTATGTCTGAGGATCCACCAACGGTTAGGTCTACACTAAAGAAGACAATAGTAAGAGGTAGGCATTAAACATTTTATGTCATTCACAAGTTTTTTTACATAACTGTACAAAGTGCAATCATTGACTTGATAGAGTAAAGTAGTACCAATTTTCTGGAATTGATACAGGTACACCCCTTGGAAGCCACTTAACTTCTGTCTCTCCCATAAGCATTTTATCTACTTTAGTATCCACTCCATTAGGACTTAGGGATATGACCCTAGGTACTGCTCAAACTCCTCTTATGCCACCACCCTCTGAAACAAGACCAAGACAAGGTTAATTATTTGATTTTTTTAGATAAGGATACTTTGTTATTTACTTGCTATCATTTTTACAATCTATTTTCTTTCAGGGAACCAATGTTTTGGTAGTTCTTCATGTATAACTACCAAGCAACCATCGAGATTGAATTCTCAGACAATAAACTTGCCCAGAAAAAATCTTCATTCAGACTTTACAGATGCAGGATCATCTTCTTATCATAAAGGTAATATTGGTACCCTTAGTTTTCGACCGATATTCTACATTCATTAACTGAATAATGAACTTTTTTACAATTATATCTCCTATAGGACACTCTGCTACAGAAACTAATGATACAGACTTCATGGAGAATAGCAGTGATGAGGAGATGTATGATGCAAATTACTCTGTGGATTTGAGTGAAGATGAAGCAGTGGTGCAAAATTATGACCATAGTAGCAGTGAGGATGAAAGTTCAGTTATACATATTCAGACAATGGACGCAGGTGCAAACATTGATGTTTCATCAGAACCTATTCACACTGTAGAATCAAGAATTGATCCCAATCAGCATCAAACACAACAAACAGATACTCAAAAAAAAAAAAAACACGTGTCAAGGCTAGAAAGAACATGAAATTAAGTATGTCTGAGTTAATTATTGTACTTTGACAAATAATATGGTTATCTGATATCTGCTAACCATATATGATCTCTTTTGTTTTCAGCTTATCTTGATCATGGAGATCCTACTTACCAGTGTAAGTATTGTGGTGCTTTTATGTGGTATGCTGAGCGTATAAACAAAAGACGTAATCAAAAGGATCCTACTTTTACACTCTGTTGTGGTCAGGGTTCTGTTAAATTACCTTTTCTTAAAGAGTCACCAGATTTAATCAAGAAACTTCTTACTGGTAATGATGCACAGAGTAGAAATTACAGAAAGCATGCCAGGATCTTTAATATGGTCTTTGCAATGACCTCACTTGGTGGAAAAGTTGATAAATCTATACCGAAAGGTCACGGACCTAGCATGTTTCGAATGCAAGGAGGTAACTATCATTTGATTGGCAGTTTAAAGCCTGCAGTTGGTGACTATGCTAAGTATTCACAGTTATATATTGTTGACACTAAAAATGAAGTAGAAAACAGAGCAACTGTTATCGGGTATTAATTTCTAAGACTTTTAACTTTTTTGTTTTTACTGCTTCTGTTGTTCTGTTATCTTTTCATAAAAAAGTCTTTCATTACTTCCTGTTTTGTAGAAAGGGCAAGGAATCCAACCAAGGTGGAGGTAAACAGAATCTAAACAAGGAAACAATCGAAGCCATTATGAAGATGCTCAATCTCTGCAATCCTTATGTCAAGAATTTCCGAATTGCGAAGGAAAGATTTAAAGATATTAACTGCCAGCCATTTCATATGAGGATATGCTCTGGTCGTAAGGGTGTAGATGGAAGGACTTACAGCATGCCTACTACATCAGAGGTTGCAGCTTTAATACCAGGAGATTTTACAGAGGATATGCCAAATCGTGATATAGTTATTGAAGAAAGAACTACAGGTCACCTCAAAAGGATTAACCAGATTCACATTTCTTATCTAGCTCTACAATATCCTCTGATTTTTTGCTATGGTGAAGATGGATATAGGCCTGGTATCGAGAAGTGTTATAAAGGGAATGTCACTAACAATAAGAAGAAGAAGTGTATTAGTATGCGTCAGTGGTTTGCTTTTCGCATTCAAGAGAGGCCTGGTGAGTGCCATACTCTGCTACTATCTAAGAGGTTGTTTCAGCAGTTTCTTTGTGACGCTTACACAACTATTGAATCTAATCGGCTATGCTACATAAGGTTCAATCAGTCTAAGCTCAGATGTGAGAACTACAGCTCCATCAAAGAAGCTGCTGACTCTGGTGTAAAAAATATGGAAGATGAAGGTAATCAAATCTTGATTCCAGCCTCATTCACTGGTGGACCTAGGTATATGGTGCAAAGTTACTATGATGCTATGGCCATATGTAAACATTATGGTTTCCCAGATTTATTCATCACATTTACATGCAACCCTAAGTGGCCTGAGATTACCAGATACGTTACAGAGAGAGGGTTAACAGCTGAAGATCGGCCAGACATTGTTGCTAGGATTTTCAAAATCAAGTTGGATTCCCTAATGAATGATCTAACAGAAAAGAAAATGCTTGGGAAGACTGTTGCCTGTAAGTTTTCTTCATTTTGATAATTCAGTGGATTAGGTGAAAGATAACATATTGAAAATGATGTGTGTATTTTTCTTTTGCAGCTATGTATACAGTCGAAGTTCAGAAAAGAGGCCTTCCCCATGCTCACATTCTTTTATTCATGGATGCTAAAAGTAAACTTCCAACAGCTGCTGATATTGACAAGATGATTTCTGCTGAGATTCCAGATAAGGAGACAGAACCAGAGCTGTATGAGGTTATTAAAAATTCAATGATTCATGGTCCATGTGGTGCAGCAAATATGAATTCTCCGTGTATGGTCGATGGACAGTGTTCAAAACAGTATCCTAAGAAATATGAGGAAATCACAAAGGTTGGGGCTGATGGTTTTCCTGTGTATAGGAGAAGACGCTCTGATAACTATGTTGAGAAATGTGGTATTCAATGTGACAATAGGTATGTTGTCCCTTACAATAAGAAGCTATCTGTTAGATATGGTGCTCACATCAATGTTGAATGGTGTAATCAAACCGGCTCTATTAAATACTTATTCAAGTATATTAATAAAGGTCCAGATAAAATGGCATTTGTTGTTGAGCCTGATAAACCGCCAACAACAGAACAAGGTTCAAATATAGATGGAAGCTCCGCTACTCATGAATCATTACCAGAGGAGAAAAAAAAGAATGAAATAAAAGATTATTTCGATTGCAGGTAAATTGAGTAATGTGACTTCTGTTTTACTTATTTTTATTCTATAGTCATATACTTAACATCTTAAGATTAATGATACCGTGTGAAAACTGCAGATATGTTTCTGCATCAGAGGCTATTTGGAGGATATATAAGTTTCCAATCCAGCATAAATCAACACCTGTTCAGAAGCTGTCTTTCCATGTTGAAGGGAAGCAACCAGCTTATTTTAAAGGGAAGGAGGATATAACAGAAGTATTAGAAAGAATTACCAATCAGGATTCCATGTTCATGGCCTGGCTGACATTGAATAGGCTAAATGCTATTGGAAAGAATGGAAAGCGTGCTCAAGAGCTCTTATATGCAGAAATCCCTGCATATTTTACTTGGGATGGGAATAATAAGCAGTGGAACAAGAGGTCTAGAGGGTTCTCCTTGGGTCGTATTAATTATGTTCCAAGGAAGCTAGAAGATGAATACTTTCTAAGAGTCCTCCTTAACATAGTCAGGGGTCCAACATGTTTTGCTGATATAAAAACATACATGGGTGTTGTCTATGCAACTTACAAAGAAGCATGTTTTGCTCGTGGAATCCTAGATGATGACCAGGTATACATAGACAGTTTGGTGGATGCCAGTCAGTTTTGTTTTGGTGATTGGTTGAGGAATTTTTTCGCTATGTTGCTGCTGTCTACTTCTCTTTCTAGACCAGAATATGTTTGGGAACAGGTATGGCCTTTGTTAGCTGAAGATATGCAACAGAAGAAGAGGGACGAGTTCAACAATCAAGGTTAATTCAGATATTAATTCATGTGCCTAGATTTAATTACTTTTTTGATTAGTTCTATTTATATGGAAATCCGTTGATGTTAAATCAATCTTTTTGCAATATATGCAGAGCTGAATCTTACAGAAGCAGAAATCAAAAACTACACTCTTCAAGAACTGGAGAAAATTTTGTTGTTTAATGGAGGTACTCTTACAGATATACAAAACTTTCCCCGCCCAACTAGAGAAGGTATTGATAATTCTAATCGTTTGATCGTTGATGAGATGCGATATGACCGTCAGGATTTGACTGAAAAACATGCTGAATGGATAGAGATGTTAACACCAGAGCAGAGAGGTGTTTATGATGAAATTACTGGTGCTGTTTTCAATGAACTAGGTGGAGTTTTTTTTTGTTTATGGATTTGGAGGTACAGGAAAAACGTTTATTTGGAAAACACTTTCAGCTGCTATTAGATCTAGAGGAGATATAGTTCTTAACGTGGCTTCCAGTGGAATCGCTTCATTGCTGTTGGAAGGTGGTAGGACTGCGCATTCAAGGTTTGCCATACCACTTACCCCCGATGAGTATTCAGTGTGCAAAATACCTAAGAAGTCTGACCTTGCAGATCTAATAAGGAAAGCTAAACTTATTATATGGGATGAAGCACCTATGATGAGCAAGTGGTGTTTTGAATCTCTAGACAAAAGTTTCTGTGATATAATTGGTAATATAGATAGCAAAGTGTTTGGTGGAAAGGTTGTTGTTTTTGGAGGTGATTTTAGACAAGTTCTTCCTGTAATCACTGGTGCTGGCAGAGCTGAAATTGTCATGGCAGCCCTAAATGCTTCTTATCTTTGGGATCACTGTAAGGTACTAAAGCTCACTAAGAACATGCGGCTACTAAAAAACGATTTGAGTGTAGAAGAAGCTAAAGACATTAAAGAATTCTCATATTGGCTTTTAGCTGTTGGTGATGGTAGAATTTCAGAGCCAAATGACGGTGAGGCTCTAATTGATATACCTGAAGAACTGCTAATTACTGAAGCAGATAATCCCATTGAATCCATTACTCTAGGGATTTATGGAGATCCAGCAAAGCTAAAAGAAAAGGATGCTAAGTTCTTCCAAAAGAGAACCATTCTAGCACCAACAAATGAAGATGTCAACACAATCAACCAGTATTTGTTGGAGAAGTTGGATGGTAAGTAAATACTTCTGATATATCTAACTTATCTCCTTTTAAGTAAATCGCAGATCTAATTTATTAAGTATCTCTGTTCTTTCCTACAGGCGATGCAATGTTATTTCTCAGTGCTGATAGTATAGATCCTGAAGACTCCGATTCACTTAGAAATTCTGTCATCACACCAGATTTTTTAAACAGTATCAGGGTATCAGGTTTGCCTCACCATGCGTTAAGTTTAAAGATTGGTGCTCCAATCATGCTGCTTCGGAATATTGATCCTAAAGGAGGTCTATGCAATGGTACTAGGCTTCAAGTTACTCAGATGAGCCCGCGTGTTCTTCAAGCAAAAGTCATAACAGGAGACAGAATTGGTGATATTGTTTTGATTCCATTAATCGTCATTACACCGTCAGATACAAAACTACCTTTCCGGATGCGTAGAAGACAGTTCCCAGTATCACTGGCTTTTGCTATGACCATTAACAAGAGTCAGGGTCAATCTCTAGAAAGAGTTGGACTCTATTTGCCTAAGCCAGTGTTTTCTCATGGCCAACTCTATGTCGCTTTATCTAGGGTTACTTCTAAAAAAGGTTTGAAAATTCTTATCCTGGACAAAGAAGGTAAGATTCAAAAGCAAACAACAAACGTTGTTTTCAAAGAGGTTTTCCAGAATATCGATTGATAATTCTGCGGCAATGATATTTCAAACAGGATTATCATAAAAGGTATGTTTACTTTACCTTGGGATCAATATGTTTGCTTTATGGTTAGCAAAACCCACACTTATTTGGACTTATATTTCACTTGCAATCTATTTACCATTTTCTAACATATTGATTATCATCAAATTGAGAGAATAAAGGTTTTAAGTCTACCCATTTCAAAAGTAGGAGCTAATTGTTACGATTTGTTTTACTTCCTTAAACTCTCAGATTTTGTGTTGTTCAGTGTCAACAGTTATATATATCGAATTAACATGCATCAACAAACAACCATTAAGCAACAATTATAGAATTTCCTCTTCATTCTACTTAACATTTCATAAACTTCTATATGCAAAACGGAACTAAGTTAACTACCAATTACATCATACTGAAAACTAACCTCAATATATTGTTAGAACATATCGCAGCTTCTCTTGAGCAATGATCCCATATCTTCATATAAAATATTCACACTGTTAGAAATCAGACAAATTCATTGAAGTCTTATTCAACGTTTACAGATTCAGAACATTTGGAAAACATTGCATGACAAACATTTGAATTGCAAACATCAGATTAGATCTTCAAATATATAATTTGCTGTCTACGCACACATGTTCCAATTTACAAACTATCGAAAACCCAACAACTTTTGTTGATCGAAAATGAAGAAATCGATGATATATGTTATAATTCTGGAATTAGAATAACTTACATATTTATTTTTCGAAAGGGAATTGTCTTCTAGAACTCGATCATCCGATGCAGCTACAAATTGGATGTCAACTTGAATGATTAATTGGTTTTTAATTTCTGAAATTGGTTAGGAAATGGTGAGTTGAAGAAGCTCAATCAGTCGGTGGAGAAGATGCTCAACGACACACAATTGTCGTTTTTTTTTTCCATCCAATTGTTTTTTTTTTCCTTCTCTGGATTATATTGGGCTGCACTCTATTTTCAGTAGATGGGCCTCAGTTAAAATTGTTGGGCTTCTAATGTATTTGAGACTTTGCTTTTTATTATATAGTTAATTTGTGTATTTAATATTTTAATTATGGTTTTACTATTAAAATTAGATGATATAAACTTATTTATATGATCTTATATAAAACAAAATTTAAATATTTTCATACATATATATATATATATATATATGTCTATATTTCCAATCTATAAAACACAAAACAATAAATTTATATAAATCTAATATTTCGAAATTATAATAAGTAAATAATTTTAATGTGTCCTAATACTTTTAACAGAAATAACCATATTTAATTACATATTCTTTGTTTATACTGTATCAACTAAAAATATACATTACTGACGGTAGACCGAATTATACTGTTTATATAAAAGATGTTAACTTATGTACGACATGAGGTTATTATACCTATTAATATAATAAACTTACAACTCACAAGAAATCATCACAAACGTTCTAATAAATTATCTAACAACACAAAAACATAAAAAAGTGAAATGAGAATACTTAATTTAATAAAAAAGTCAATTAATATAATATTAAACCTGCGGTATCATACAAAAATAAAACAAAAAAAAAATCTGAAAACAATTAAAATTAAAAAAAGAATATTAGGAAGATCTGGACTCTCCGTAACGGCTAGTTCCAAAGTACCGTTTTTTTTATAATTATTGTCTCAAGGGCACGCTCTGACACATTCACACTCATAGAGAGAGAAGAAGAAAAACAAAAAGCACAAAACTTTTGCCTCTACTCAATACTCATCTCTCTCTCAATTCTCTGATTAGGGTTTTTCATAAACACGAAGAAAAAGGTTCTTTTTTTTTTTCAATTCGATTTGAGAAGAAGAGAGAAGATAAATCGCCATGAACATCTTCAAGAAGAAGACCACTCCCAAAGGTAAAAAAAGCTTTAAACTTTATCACCATTGTCCCTCTCAGATTTTGTCTTTCTGGGTTTTTGTCTCTTCAATTCCTGCTAAATCGCGATGGATGGTTCTAATATCTGTTGGGGAACAAACAAGATTGTACCTTTAAGTGTTCTTCGTGTTCAAAATTGAATCTTTTAGTGTGGGTTAGTGTGAATTTTTCTGGGTTCTTAGTTTCTATAAAAGGGTAGATAAATTCCTTAACTCGAAATTGGAAAATAGTAAGTTGTCCAGATTTAGATAACTTTGTGAATTTTGCAATTTTGCTTTTGATTCTATTGAAAAAGTTGTGATTTTTACTTTTTTCTAATTCTGCAGATGCTCTTCGTACCAGTAAGAGAGAAATGGCTGTGGCTACACGAGGTATGTATAGGTTTTCAATCTCTTTCAAAATTTGACTTCTTGATTTAAGAAGATTGTGTTTTGTTGGACTAGTGTTTGAATCTGTTGGTGTTTCGATATGTATCACTCAATTGCTACTTACTAAGGATTGGGTTGATTACACTCAATTTCTGGCTAAAGAATGATTTTTCTTTCCAATTTTGCTTGAGATTTTGTTTTATATCACTTAATTTCTGCTAGTAAAAGAATTGAATGGATGCATCATAGATCTTACTGCTTGAAGGAACCTATCTTACTACTAATTTCATTGAGATGTTGTTTTTGTCTCTGATCAGTCTAGCTTTTTGGGAGTTTCTTTATACATTTTGATTTTACGATTCTCGTTATTGAAAGTGTTGAATTTGACTAAGATACAACTAGTGATTAATAACTTACTGTTTGATGAAACCTTTTTTACTACTATTTCATTGAGATGTTGTTTTTGTCTCTGGTTAGTCTAGTTTTGTGTGTATTCTTATGCTCTTGTTTGTTTCACTGCATCATTCTGTCCATTTAAAACCAGACCAGAATTATCAAACAGAAATTTTTGATTTTGCGATTCTCGTTATTAAAATTTAACTCGTTATTAATTTTATGAACTCGATGCTTAGGGACTGTGTTGTTAATTTTATGAACTCGTTATTAACCTCTGTTCTGTATTCTAACTACACCAAAAGAACATAAGAAGCATAGAGCTAAGCTTTGATTATGTTGTGAGTTGTGACTTACTTGAGTCTAATGTCATTGCAGGTATCGAACGGGAGATTACATCTCTTCAACTAGAGGTATGATTAAATTCAAACTGCGAGCTTCTCTTAGTTATATTGTTTACTAACGTTATGTCACAATTAGGAGAAGAGACTAGTTGCAGAGATCAAGAAAACAGCTAAGACTGGAAATGAGGCAAGTCTTCATTTCAATCCCTTTCTTGCAAAAAGACCATTTTTTAAATTCTAATAACTTCACTAACTGATCTTTGGTCTGTTGATTATTTCATAGGCTGCCACAAAGATTTTAGCTCGTCAACTTGTTCGATTGAGGCAACAGATTACCAACTTACAGGGAAGTCGTGCTCAGATTAGGGGTGTGACGACTCATACACAGGTTTGGTTTCTCTAGTTCAACATCAGATAAACTAATAGTTTGATGAGAATAACTCGGTGTTAATACTAAATTACTGTTGTCTTCATTTCTCTTTGGATAGGCTCTGTATGCCAGCACTTCGATATCATCTGGCATGAAAGGTGCTACCAAAGCTATGGTTGCAATGAACAAGGTAATGTTATTTTGTTTCGATACTCAGTTTCTTGAATAAGTTGATGAATCTCTAGGAACCACATTAGTTTCTAAACAAGATAATGCTCAACTTCATTACTATGTATTTTCAGCAAATGGCACCCACTAAACAAGCCAAGGTGATTAAGGATTTCCAGAAGCAGTCGGCACAGCTAGACATGACGGTAAACAAATACATTTGGCATTTAACATTTGATTTGTTGGCAGGATTTGGCCTTTTAACATTTGATTTGTTTATTGGTTGTTGGATTTGCAGATAGAGATGATGTCAGAGGCAATTGATGAAACACTTGACAAAGATGAGGCTGAAGAAGAAACAGAAGATCTCACTAACCAAGTTCTTGATGAGATTGGTGTTGGTGTTGCATCACAGGTCAGGTTTCTCTGCGCTTTAGCAAATTAATTTCTTCGTTTTCAGTTTCTCGGGTTAGTCAAAAACTAAAATCTGTCTTCTCTTTCCTTTGTTTTAAACAGCTATCTTCAGCTCCAAAAGGCCGGATTGCTACAAAAACCGCAGCTCCTCCCGCTTCCACTGCAGCAACTAAAAACAACAAGTGAGCTAATGTCATAGATATAAAGTTTGGTCAAATCAAAATCACAGTGAAGAAAGAAAGAAATCTAACCTTTAGTTTAACTTGCAGCTCTGAATCAAGTGAAGTGGATGAGCTTGAGAAGAGGCTGGCTTCGCTTCGACGAATCTGAGATGTATGAAGAAAAAAAGAAAGAAAGAAAGAAAGAGAGCAGCTTCCTTTCTTTTTGTTATCTCTGTATAAATCTGCTGAAACTTAAGCTGTTTAATACTAAGATTGATCATCAGAAAACTAAAAGGCTTTTAAGAAACGAAGAAGACATGTATACACATATATTATTACTATAGAGTTCCTCTACGTAGCCATTTGATATTCAATTTAATAAGCATGTCTAAGAATATAGTTAGTCATTGGTTTGACAGTATACAGTTTATTGTGGTATTTGGTCCTAAGAGACGGTCATTGGTCGGTCACATTCTCATTTTTTTTCCTCTTCACCTTTTTTATTTATCCGATATGTAAGTTGATCACATTTTCATTATCATATATCATATATTTTCGGCATCACAACTATGAGGATCTCAAGTCAAAGTATTTGACCTTAAAAGATCCTCAGGTTATTTGGAGCAATCTAAAGTAAAGATATGATCACCATAATGTGAAACTACCTAAAGCTCGTTAGAGTGGTTATAACTATATATCTCAGCTGTGTTCACAAGTTGATAATATATGTATAAAAATATCATTGGTCCATAGATGCTAGTAAAATAAATACTCTAATTTTCACGCAAATAATGTTGTCATGCAAACACAATATCGTGAAAAATGACATAAGATGTATTCTAGCCATATATCTTTGTCTTTTTATAACTGAACAAAACAATGAGCTATTAATGAAAAATCATGAATCACGTCCAAATGAAAAAAGAAACAAGTCTCCTTACCTCTCCCGTTTATTCACAACAAAATATCAAAACCATAATTGTTGTTGTTTGTTATCATCTTTCCTTATCTCTCCCGTTCGTAACCACTTCGATAGCCACTTTTTTGCCAATGTTATTGGTGTGGTTCTTTTTTATCAGTA
This sequence comes from Arabidopsis lyrata subsp. lyrata, assembly GCF_000004255.2. Classification (NCBI taxonomy): domain Eukaryota; kingdom Viridiplantae; phylum Streptophyta; class Magnoliopsida; order Brassicales; family Brassicaceae; genus Arabidopsis; species Arabidopsis lyrata. The sequence continues at coordinate 13,580 of NW_003302502.1, read as the reverse complement.
TTAAGTTGTTTCATTGACTTTAGAGAATAGAGCAGAATCATTTGGACGTGATTCATGATATTTCATCAATAACTCATTATTTTGCTGAGCTACAAAGAGACAAGATATAAGTTCTAAATACATCCTTTATCTTTTTTCATGGTATTGTGTCTACATGACAACATTATTCGCACGAAAAGTAGAATATATCTTCTCTAACATATGTGCATCAATGTTATATTCATTTACATGCTTCAAGGTTTGTAACCACTATAAACGAACTTTAGGTTCACATTCTAATGATCATACTTTTATTTTAGATTGCTCTATCTTAATTCTTAAGGTCAATTACTCGGTCTTAAGATCTTCATGAATGTGATGGCGGATATTTATAATCATGAAATTGTGATCAAATTACATATTATATAAACAAAGACATTATCATAATTATTCTATTAAGTCGCGAAAAATTAGTATTCCTATTAACTATATCACGATAAATCATCATCTAGATATAAACACAATAATTCTTTCTTTCTTTTTTTTGACATCAAACACAATAATTCTAAAACTATGCTTATTAAAGCGTTGATCTTAGCACTAAAAACGAAATACCTAACTCATTTAACCAAATACTTAAATTCTACGATCAAGATATATGTAGTAAACATGAGCTTAAGGTAATTAGCAGTGTGTTTCCAATCAAGATATAAAGGATCAAACAAATATACTATAAGCAAGTTATGAAGTAATAAGTAATAAATTTCGTCATATCAAACAAATAAAGCAAGCACTAAGTCAAAAACTGAAGAAGAGCTGATGACCTTTTCTTATATAAACATGATTAAGAATAAACTTTGATTCCATGATCGATAGAAACTCTAGTCCCTTTTTTTTTTTTTCTCTAGAATTTGGATTCATTATAGGGCTGCCTGTAGGTGGCATCCTATACAAAAGTCGTTCAACTAGAATCATCCTGTACTATTGACTTCTACCCAATTCACCCTATACTAATTAAAAACTTCCCAATTCGATCTAAGCTTTTAATTTCTACTTATTTCAACAAATTCAATCAACCCAGTTAATTGCGTTTAAAAATCATAAAATCGCGATTACTGTACCGCGATTATACTAAATCAAGTTTAAAAACCATAACCCGAATTGAATCTTATAACCCGAGAATCACCCTGTACTATAGTTCACACCTACTAATATACATTAATATACATTGGTAATTTACGTTAGTAGTTTTTCGTAAATTTCTTTGCATCAGGAATCACCCTGTACTATAGTTCACACCTACTAATATACATATAATTAAAAACCATAACCCGAATTGAATCTTATAACCCGAATTGAATCTTAGGTTATAGTTTTTAAACTTGATTTAGTATAATCGTGGTACAGTAATTGCGATTTTATGATTTTTAAACGCAATTAATTGGGTTGATTGAATTGGTTGAAATAAGTAGAAATTAAAAGCTTAGGTCGAATTGGGAAGTTTTTAATTAGTATAGGGTGAATTGGGTAGAGGTCAATAGTACAAGGTGATTCTAGTTGAGCGACTATAATATAGGATGCCACCTAGAGACAGCCCTTCATTATACGATTAGAGTTTTGATAGCATCCCGAAGCTAAAAGATAAGCTGATCTATAATCAAGCCATAAATATTAATATGCCATAGATATTTTTATGCATGAGCCGATCGGATCTAAGCAACATAATTGATAAATAGAACTTATCTTGATGACGTGATTTGTGACATGGAGACATGCATCAGAAAACGAAGACGTTGTGGCTTAGGGAAATTCAGTGGAGATCTTTGTTTGCTCAATCGGCTAGGGTTTCCTGGTAACGTATTTTGAATGAAGAGATAAATTTTTTTTTTTTTGTCTCTTGTTCCATAGACAAAATATATATGAGGATAGAAACAAACTTGGAGAATCTTATTATATAAAGTATGGTTTTCAAAATTTCAAATAAAATTTTCTTTTTTTTTAAGAAAAAGAAAGTAAAAAGATAATTATAAAAAAATTATAGATTTAAACAGTTTTAAAATGTAAAAAGCTAATTATAAAGAAATTTTACATATATTTCCATAAGAGTTTTTGCCATCTAGCAAACAAAAATTTTGTTTTTAAAAGAGAATTATAACATAATTATAAATTTAATTTTTTTTAAGAATATAAAAAGATTATAATAAGAAAATTATACATATTTAAGGAATTTAAATGTATATTTCCATAAAAATCAAAATTATAAAATTATGCTAATCGTTTTATTTATAAGTTACTAACTGTACAAGAAAAAGATTTAAAATTAGAAAAAATTAAGAAAATTATAAAATCAGTTATTAATCCTATAAAAAAAAAGATAGTAAATAGTCACCTTTATATAAACAAATAGATTGTCTCATATTTTCTCATCAAAGAAACTAATTTCTTAACGATGTTATATCATATCAATTATAAAAAAACATTTTGAATCACGATGTTTTTCTAAAAATAGCACGTGATATTCATATATAATGAATATATGGCCATTGAAGCAAATTAATAATTATGAACGGCGATAGACATAGACTAGAGTTATTGTCGAAGAGGGTTGGTCTAATTTCGGAAGAGATAAAGAAGGTGGAGTAATGAGAAAAGTTGGGAAAAGAGGATAAGAGGCGGTAACAGTATTGTTGGTGTTGATGATGGTGGTTCAAGCTTGGTGGTGGTGGCGGCGGTAAATATTGATAAAGGTGGTGAATCGGAATTAGTGATATTCGGTATTGATGGTGGTGGTGATTGTGATAGTTGTGAGATTCAGTTGTGGTGGTGGGTCAGAGTAGTGAGACTCGGTAGTGATACCCGACGAATGCGAAAAATGGAGATAAGAAAAAAAAAGATATGGTGGTGAAGAAATCCGACGAGAGGGAGAGAATGAGAAAGAAAGAGGAGTTCGAGCAAAAATGAGAGAAATCTAATGAGAGATACATAGAGATTTAAGAATTATAAAGAAGAAAAAACAAAAAAATTGATAATAAGGGCCTAAAACGACAAAAGTCATATAGCAAATAGATAATGTTTAGTCTGATGTTTTTTTCTTAATTTTTTTTTAGTCTTAAGTTATTTAGTGTATATTCTTTAATTCCTTATAAGGTTATTTTCTTTTTGTTGAGGATATTTCATATTATCAAGTAAAGTTACATGACATGGATATAGACAATCTCATATTTTCTCTTCTTTTATTGTCACAATTTTATTATGATGTCAAACTTTTCTAAAAAATCATCTATATTTACGTAACTCAGACTATATGTTTACATATTATACATATATCGTTAATATGTTTACGTAACTATATAATTTTATCTTTTCTTATTGTCATAGTTTTGTTTCCATCTTACATACATTAAAATAAAGATGTAACACACTCTTCTGATGGATGTAAATAACTTATTAAAATTCAATAATACAACATATGAACATTTATGACTTCATAACTTATACTCCCTCTGTTCCTAGAAGATTGATTTTCTAGAAATTTCACATATTTTAAGAAACAATCATTGTTTAATTATTTATTTTTATTAAACACTTTTTAATAAACTATGAACCAATAGTAATCTGAAACAGTTAATCTGAACGTCTTGAAATCTAGAATTTATTAATATCAATAAATTAGGAATAAAGAAAAAATGTAGAAAATCAATCTTTGTGGAAAAATTTATAGTTATATAATTTTATAAATAGGCTAATATTTATATTAGATGATTTAATAATTAGTATCACATAACTATACATAATATTTTATATTGCGCTTTATGCTAATATATCTTTATTTAGTCATAATTATGCTGCATTTTCTAACATATATATGTTTATAGAATTTTAGTTAAGTTTACAAAAATAAAATAAAAATATTAAGAATGATAATCTCGACCGGCAATCCGTGCAACGCACGGGTCCATATCTAGTAAGTTATAAAATATCTAGAATATTGTAATGGACTTATAATGAATATCCAATATATTCATTTATCTGTTTTTTTTTTTGACAGCATAATCATTTATCTTTAATTATTTTTTAAATTATTATATTGATCATATCCTTTTCATTTATGATTAAAGAAATAAAAAACTAGCAACTCCTGATTTTGATTTATAGCCGTGTTTTAGATATTCTTCGTGGACTATTCATCAAGTTTTGGTTTTCTTTAGACTATGTCAAATTCTACACTGACATTATTAGCAATAAATGTTTCACCCAGAAAAACCGAAACTAATTGATAATGCAATAAATGTTGTGCTGAACTTGTCTTCGTTGGAGCTTAAACCATTCACGCAGGCACATAACTATGAGTGTTGAATCAAAAGGTTTAGCAAATTAAGAAAAAAGAGATGGCAAAAAATTTAGGAATTTTCTTGGTTCTAGTGGTTCTTTTGGTGCCATGCTCCATCAACTATGCTCTTGCTTCTGCACAACCACAAGAGTCACTCCCACAAATCGGTTAGAGCTGGTTCTAAAAATATTTATCCAAATTTTTTAATTCGTATTTTTCAATAATTTATACATACGTTATTTAATTAAAAGTAGTTTAATCTTGAAATATCCAAAATATAAATTCCAGAAAAATGTTTAAAAAAAAAACCAGGGTGCTGAATCTAATTTGTGGCTAAGCTTTGGTTTGATTGTTGTTAGTTTGGATATATATAAGATAATAAAACCAAATTGATTCTTTTTTCCTTTCAGTTTAGTCTTTAGAATTCGGTTTGTTTTAGCTAAACCAGATTAACACCTTTTATTTGACTAGATATATAATAAGTTTTAGGTTGTTATGCTAATTTCAATATATATATTATAAAGACATAATTCTTAACTTTTTATGATTGAAAATCAGAATGGAGAAGAATGATGATCACGGTACGATCATCAACAAGCCAACGAGCTAGGAAAAGAGACATACCTCCCTCGCCTTCTCCATCATCACCACCTTCGTTGTTGCCGCCCGCACCGGGGCTTTGAGGGACCACATTTCTTGAAAACGAATGGATTATGTTGTTATTTTTGGAATCGTTATATTGATAAGCAATGCATACAATCTACTTAAATATTGATTTTCTTCATACATGTGATGAATTGTTTATTGGACAAATTAAAAGATAATAATTGGCAAAGTTGGTTGGACATCAATTTTAACTATTTAGATTGATCCTTCCATCTTATAAAGTGTGTTATAAATATGTACAGTCATTTAGATTCAAAAATTGATTTAACATGAAACTTAGGTAGAAAAGGTTCTAATTTGACTTAAATCGCAAACAAATTCAAACTGGATCGATCCAGCACAAATGGGATCGGATCCATCAACTTTACACTTGAATATGTCCATGTATCGGTTTTTCATAGGAGTGGCTTTCTAAAAATGAACTACTTAGTGTCAGTTTAACTTGTGTCTTTTAATATTATCGAGTGATAATAAGATTGGTCATCAGAAAATCTAATGCTTTCGAGAAAACAAGAAGAATAGAGTTCTTCCATATGCAACAAAATTTCTAGACTTGCCGTTTATTTTGTTAATTATAGACTTGCCAATTCATCAAAAGTATAAAAAATAAAAAATAGTGTAAAATCGCCATTAGTTAACTCAAATGCAGATCAAATACATACAAAATTATATAAACCAAAAAAAAATAAAAATAATTACTTGTAGCACTAGTGCTCAATTAGTTTGAATAGCAGATGATTTTGAATTCTAAAAGCCGTGTGTTTAAATTTTCGTCGTTGAAATTTCATCAATATTTGGTCGTATATCCCATAATTTTCACCTCGGTTTGGACTTTGTCAAAATCTAAAATAATTCAGTCCATAACCAGCCGTGGGGTTTACTTCGAAATGCAATAAATGTTTTGTTTCAGTCTTTACAGTACACCAGCCACTAGTCTTTATTTGCCATTTGCGGAAGGATATTAATAAGAATACTGAATCAAGAGATTTTGCAAATTAAGAAAGAGAGATGGCAAAAATGATTGTGTTCTTGCTTCTATTGGTTCTTTTGGCCGCGCCACTACAAGAAAAACTGTCTAAAGCCACAAACTTTTTTGTATCTACGTCTCAAATTTTGTGGCTATTTTGTCTATACTCTATAGCATCGGAAAGCCACAAAAAGGACTTGTGTCTATAGGGTTGTAGCTTTTTTGGTCCCGTGGCTATCCATGGAATAGTTGCCACAAACTAGCCACAATCAAATTTGTGGCTAATAGCCACGAACTTACCACAATCAAATTTGTGTCTATTATAGCCACGAAATATCACAAACTTAGTTGTGTCTGATAACCATAAATTGCTATAAATAGTTATACAAAAAATTTGTATCTATAGCTTTGTAGCTTAGTTATGGTGGTTTTCTGTGGCTATTCTAAAATAAAAAAAAATAAAAAAAAAATATATATTTTAAATTAATTAATTAATTAAAAGTGAAGTTTTCTTATTAAATAATTAATTAAATAAAATACAGCTGTTGTTTCGTCCTCTCTTGTTCGGCGGAGAGATTGTCGGCGACAAGTTCGTTAGGCAACGAGACGGCGAATAAGAAAGTGAGGGAGATCGGAAAACGTGGCGGCGGAGAGAACTTGCGCCTCCTCTCTTCCTTTCTTCTTTCATGGTTTCCTTTGCTTCTCCCTCTCCCCTTTCTCTGTTTCTTCTCTTTTCCCTTTGAGGTTCTCCCCCTCGTCGCTTCTTCAGAAAACCGGAGATTACATCATGAAATCGCGTTCGGAGACAGATCTGAGAGAGAAATCGTACCAGTTAGAGAAAAAAAAAAACAAAAAAAAATTCAAATTTCTCCAAAAATTATGTAAATCTAACCTTGAAAACGAAAAGAACTATGTTGAAACAAGATGAATTCGTTGTTCTATCCTCTCATGTTCCACGATTTCACGATTTTTAGATTAGCTGATGACGGCAACGACGACGCCGATACGTCTTTGCCTCTTCCCCTCATGATTCCTCGTATCATGTTCGTCTCCTCTTTCTCACAATCGTTTCATTCTATTGGTACCTTGCTCCGTTGGATTTGGATTTGTTATAGAGATTGATTTTATTTTTAGAGTGAACGACGAAGAGAAGAACGAAGGAGAAAGAGAAGAACGAAGATAAGGAGGAGAAGTTTTGACCACACAAAAAGAAAAGAAGGAGAAGATTTAATCCGTTAGATTTAAAGTTATCAATGGTGGAGGATAAGCCAAAGACCAATCCTTGTCACTATGGAATAGCCAATGAGAAACCTTCATTAGTTTGTTTTTTTTGTAAATATTGGTTTCATAGTTTTTGATTTAGTTTTGAAGTATAATCGTATAAAAGTTAAAGGTTTAGAGTTTATAATATAGGGTTTGGAATTTTAATTTTTAGCAATTTGGAATTGCTCTTTTAATTTTGAATATATATAATAATTGAATTTTTGGTTTAGAGATTTAAATTTATAAGTAAACATTTTTGTTCAAAAATTATTTTATATAAAGTAAATATGTAAATAGTTTTAAATATTAGTTTTATGTATATATAATGGTTATGTATGTGGTTTAATGGTTCATGATTTAATTTCTATGAATTAAGAATTTAAATTCTAAGATTTAGAGTTTATGGTTTAGGGTTTGGAGTTAGGTTAAGGGTTTGGGGTATAAGGTATAGGGTTAAGATTTAAGGTTTAGAGTTTTGAAAATAATATTTTTAATAAGTATTAGATCTTGGTTTTAGGGTACATTAGAAATTATTTTTGTGAATTTAGGGTTCTAAGGCTTGTGTAAGGGGTAAAGTGTCTTGTATAGATGTATAGCCACAAATAAGTATATGGTACATTCGTAGCTATCTCATTAAGCATTATTACATTAATTCAGCACTACAAAATTTGCGGATATTTGTAGCTATTAAGCTACGAATAATCCACAATTCTATTCGTGGCTATAATAGTCCCGAT
>NW_003302502.1:0-5538 GCF_000004255.2 Arabidopsis lyrata subsp. lyrata | reverse complement strand
GGCTACTTAGCCACAAAATTGCTACAACATAGCTACTAAATGGGCACGACTTAGTTTTGTGTCTGATTTGTGGCTAATATATGCTAGCTACAATTTTTCGTCTATCGACACTACTCTTGCTTCTCCACAAGAATTACTCCAATTAACAGGTTAGTGCTTGAAATATACCCTAATTATTTTCATAAATTCAGCAGTAAATAGAGAATACCACTACAATTCGTAAATATTTTTTCTAATTTTAATAACTAGTTTTCCAAATTCTAGTTTTTGACTAATTCATATATAAAAGTACTAATAGTTTGAGACTTTATTTTGGCTCGGTTTAAAGTTTGATTTGTTTATTTGAACAAAAAAAATCGATATTTTCTTTAGTTTAGTTTGAGTATGGGTTTGGTTTTGTTAAAACAGAATAAGGACCTCTTTATTCACTTTAGGCTAATTTTAATAAATATTTAATTTATCACACTATGTCGATCGGATGATAAACGAGATGGTACATATATTTCGCCGTCTTCATCTCCACTCTCATCCCCTTCGGATTCAACAGAATATCGACAAGCTGGTATCAATATTCCGCCATCATTATCTCCATTTAGGCGACGATCTTCGCGGTCATCGCTGTTGTCACCAGCACCATCACCGTGCTTTGAAAACAACATTTCTTGAAAACACACAAGTATGTATAAGACTATGTTTTTTTTTTTTACAATAAGATTATGTTGCTATCTTTGATAAGCTATAAATAGTAAAATATTAAATTTAATTTAATATATATGATGAAGCTAGCATACACTAAATATAGATTTTAACTATATACATATATTTGTAATAACAAATTTACAATAAAACCGATGATTGATCAGTTTTTGATTAATAATACATTCACATTGAGTAGAAAATAGCATCGGTATGTAAAAAAAGAGCCATTACACAACAAAGCTTACTTGGGATGTGTTAAATGAGCGTAAATTACCAGGAGGGTGAAAAACCTCAAACAATCATATAGATGATTTTCTTAATTGTATTGTGTTAAAAATTTATTGGGCTTGGGATGTCGGCTGCTTGTAAACTTTCTTTCAATTTTTTTTCCTCAATAAAATCACTGAAAACTAAAATACAAAGAAAAATCACTAGAAACCAAGAGAGTCAAAGATTAAAAATGATTGGCAGAGATTTCATTTGTTTTATTTTTGGCTTTTTATGTGTCTTCATAGCTAAATGGAATTTTAAAGTTTAACTGGAAAGAACAAATTGTGAGAGAGGAGAGAGAGATATGGCAATGAGTGGTTCTTCAGGTTTAGGTCATCTGCTCATGGTTCTTCTTCTTCTTAGCACCCTCTTTCACCATACCGGATCTGCTTTGCCCTCTGATCATGAACAACTCTCAATAACTGGTTAGTGTTTCAACACATATAGATACATATACAGATGCATATGTTATATAAATAAGTCATTTATATGTTTTAATTGTTGATATATCATATATATAATCTACATATTTGAATTTGGAAAAACTATACATTCATGAGGTCTAGCTAAAGTAAAATGACAGAGTTCATAAAATATTCTAAATTACAGAAATGAGGTCTCATGAAATGATATATTGTTCAATTGTACATACATATTGGTTTTGTCGATATTATTTCATCTTATATAGTTTGATCATTATCTTATTCCAATATATTAAACACTTTTTACTAGAGAATTTTTTTTATTACTGCTAAGTAACTCATATATAGTTTTAACCAGTGTTCAAGAAAGCGCTAGGCGCTAAGCGGGCGGTGACCCAGTGCCTAGCGCCTAGAACGCCTAATCGGGGCCTAGACGATTTTTTAGGCGGTTTAGACGTTTATAACATAAAACATTATCAATATGATATTATATATAAAAGTTATATAAAATATCTATATAAAACTAAAAATTATGAAATTATAAATAAAAATTAGATAAAATATTTATTTATATTTATATTAAACAATATATGAATATTTATAACTATATATATATAAATAAAACTCTAATTGAAATTGAAAAAATACATTAAACAAGATCTATGTAATTTTAGGCGGTCAAGGCGGTTATCTAGGCGTCGCATGAAAGCCTAGCGCCTAGTCGGGGCCTAGGCGACCGCCTAGACCGCTTTTTAGAACATTGGTTTTAACTAGATTTAATAATAAAATATATTAATATCCACGAGTTTATATCTGGCCATTTGAGATTTGAGTCAATATGTTGTAGCTTTTTTTTGTCAACAATGTTAAAGGTTAACTCTAGCTAGCTAAACATAAAGTAATCTGGATTTTGATATAGAAATTTCAGTTAATAAAGCATTTACTCCATCTGTTCGTAATCAATCCAAGTTTTTTTTTTTTTTTTGTATAATTAATCCAAGTTTTAGAAGAAAAGATAATGGTTTCAAAAAGATAAAATTCTTAATGCATTTTTATTAATTAATGACGACGAATTGTAAACTTCAAAAAAAATTTGAATACTATTTGTTTAGAGTTATAAAAAATTATTATTCACAAAATGATGCATTTATATTTATATTATTTTAATTTGTTTTCTTAGTATGTGTAAAAAATTTAAAACTTGAATTAATTAAGAACAAATGTAGTATTTTATTGATACTATTTCCCGAACCATTAAAGTAGTAGGACACTTAAGATGCATATAATTACAAGTTTACAACAATCTGGTTTATTATGGTGACTTTAATAGTTTAATTTAAATCCTTATGCATTAGCCAGTTTGCTTATGATACTCTCTACATATATAAAGAATAAATATCTTTGTTCGACAAAAAAAGAAAAAATAAATATCTTTAAGAATAAAATGAAGGGAGGAGAATGATGGCGAATTATAAGCCCAATGCTGCAGTAGAAACACCACCATCAAGAAGTAGACGAGGTGGTGGTGGTCAGAATACGGTAATACATTACTTTAAAACTCAATCAATAATTGATCACCTCCTTAAATTAAAAATAAATTATCCACTTCGCTTTTATATCTGTCTATTTTATATATTCGTTATATGTAAATATTAATTAATGAATAGATATAATCTTATAGGGAGGAGCTTGATGAGTATGTATAAGACAAATAGAGATATATACAAGACCTTCAAGCAGTGGACACATTCACCAACATTACACTCCTTAGCTTTGGCCAGTATACAAACTTGTATAACGAATTAATCACCGAAAATAATATAAATGTGAATGTATAATTGGCAATTTATGTGATTCCAAGTATGGATTTTTAAATGTTCAAAATATGGTGAACAAATGTTTGTGTAATATAGTGTTCTCTTTAGTTTTATTTTTACAAAATAGAGTTGATTAAAACTTTATTATTATAAGGTCGTTTTAGTAAAAAAAATAAAAATTTATGTTATAGATGTTTTCTTACATAAATTTATTTCTTTGTCCGGCGCAAACAGTACCATCAAAAACGGCTAGTAAAGGACCTAACGAAGCCTGACTTAAGCACCATGAAAACATTGTACTTTATGCCAATTTTGTGAGTCATCCTTGCCAGCTTTTCAAATTCTAATTTGGCAACATTACCTCCCAGCCGTACAATCAATTTCTTTAAAGTTGTTGTATTCAGTAGTAGAAACCGTATGAATGAACACATGAGCTCGGGCTTTGCATCTTTACCCTCCAAGAAATAGACTCCTCTTTCTTGTTCCCATCTTTGATCAAAGTACAAACCTTGTGAAGACAAGTTAGTCTCAAAAGGATTTCTTATGTTTTGGGCATGTAGAACGAAAACATGATCAACATCTCACTCTAGTAGCTTCACCAGATCAACTGTGAGCTTTAGTGCAGGTGAATTTTGTAAAAGCCTTCTTATTCCAAGAAGAACAGATCGAAGAATCATAGTTTCAAGTGTTAAATTTTCCACCTTGAATGTTGGAAAAGGAACATCATGGACTTGAGCAAGAGAAAACACCTCAAAGAAAGTATAAGGTAAGCTTCTTTACGTTCTACAACTTTAGCATTATGTCTGGAAGAAAATCATACACCTTCGTCAACCATCCACTTGGGCAACAGTCTAGTTTTGCTTCCTTTAGAGATGATATCCACTAAAACACATGGTGAAACAAGAGACAACCTCAAATAGCATATATCTGATGCTTCAATCTTCACCGGCTCAAAACCAACGTAATAAATATACGGGTCCATACCTATGTCCAAGCTCATGACACTTGGTGCATTGTGGAGGTCAAAATACATGAGCTACTCTTTACACTGACATAGTGTCAAACTTCTCAGAAGTGGACAACCGATGAGAATATTAGCATGTGTTCTTGGCGAATATACGAACATTTTAAGGACAAAATTTTTAGTGACTTCCACGGCACATACTTTGGGATCAGTTTCATATCGGGATGTTGCACGATGAGTTGCTTTAGCCAGCCAATGTTAAAAAAATCATTCATGATGAAACGATAGTCGTGATCACTACCGATAAATCTAATAGATATGTTATCCGGTTTGAGTTCTATGACGAAAGAGATCCAATCATCTATATCGTTGTTCCGTCTTTGCACCTTATCGATGCGTAGATGAAAAGTAGATATTTTAGTGGTTGTCAAACGATATATGTTAACCGTTATTGGGACCGCCGATCTTTCATCATCACTGTAAATTATGGACACAGTGGGTTTCCTTTCTGTTGGTGTCGGATCCCGCACCAGAGGTCCAGGACCAACCAAAGATTGCCACGTAGTCAGGGTAACAGCCCATAAAGGATAAAGCCCATTAGACCCACAAGTCAAAAGAACAGTCGAAGTGGTTATCACCATAAGGAGAATTCGAAGTGATTGCACTTCGATATGAGTTTGACATCAAAGTCACGGTTAATTCGGTTTAAGGACATTTGGGCCAAAAGGCGAGGCCCATGAAGATCAGAATCAACTCAAATTCAAACGTTAAGCATTAAAAGCAAAAGATCAAAACAGAAGCATTTAAGAGGGAATAATTATACTTAATTAGTCACTTAAATGTCGTTTTACGTATAAGTATAGAGGCCAATGGCCATGTAAGGGGGATCTCTCTCTTGAGCAAGAAATACTATAGCAATTTTTGTAGCAATTCATAAGCCTTTTACATTCTTGTTTTTTGTCCCTCAAGAATAATCTTTCCTATTTAATAAAAATACTTGAGTGTGTGAATCCGACTTCCACATTTTGGCGCCGTCTGTGGGGACAGAGGATTCTTGAGTGGTCAGATTTTTCTTTACTACATTCCCGATTTAAGCAGCAATGTCCGGAGGAGACGCCGTTGAGACATCATTGGCTGAAACTCTCAAAGCTATGCAGCAAACCATGTCGGACATATCACAAAAGTTCTCGGATGTGGAAAAGGCTGTCGATACGTTGCAAACATCCAGGTATCTCTTAGTCAAAACGTCAATACTATACAAACTCGTGTTCGCTCTTTAAGTGCAGGAAATCCTGTGGGAATCCGAAGGAGGATACTCAACTCGCCAAGTTCCGTTGCGCGAAATGAAACCAGCGGACAACCACTC
>NW_003302503.1:43452-48666 GCF_000004255.2 Arabidopsis lyrata subsp. lyrata | reverse complement strand
TGCCAAAAATAAATAAATTAAAATCTGTGATTTACAGATTATTGGTTTATCCAATTTTATTTATATTAAAATATTTGAATTATTCATTATTTTTTTAGGAAACAAATAACTATGTTAATTATATATATATATATATGTAATTTTAAAAAATAATCATGATACAAAACAATCCTACTACAGAAACTTCTCTTCACATATATACTCAATCGGCCTATGAGCCCATGTCGAAAAAAACAAAAAATAAAAACAACGAGACTCTCGAACTTCTTCTTCTTCAATCATCAAGCTTCCTCCTTTACCAAAGTAGCTACAAAAATCAACCAAACAAAATTAAGAATATCAACCAAACCGAGATTAGAGAGCTAATAGTCCGTTTGTCTCAAAAGCTAACAATATAATGTTCTTCCTATCATCAACCGCAGCAGTTGTAAAAATCTATCTTATTGGTTGTTTCTTCTTTTTATTTTGTAAATCTAAATCTTAACTATTGGTTGCGTATTGATAATCTTATTTTATTTACTTTGGATAACAATAACATATTTAGAGAATAAGTTTACAGAAAAACAAGATCTGTTTTATTTAATTATCATAATAATAAAACTTGTTTGCAAACGTTAAACATAAGAAATTATACGAACAAGAAGAAATTGACATTCCATTAAAAAACATCACACTAAGGGAATTAAGAAGCTTGAGATTTATTTAATTATCAGATTCATAGAATTCAATATCCAAACGTGTTGTGTTTTCTCCACAGTATGTAATATATGAGAACCTATTCTTCTTTCTTGTAGATGCTTGACATCATAGCTCCTGCAATCAAGTTTTTCAATTCGATACAAAGATATAAGCAATATAATAAAAATTCGTAGGTGATAAAAATGCATTCTTTATAAGCCAACTAATTGTAATAAACCAACGTACCTGAACTAACTTCATCTTCTTGATATGTCGTTGTTGGAATGGGCTTGTTGGTGCAGTCACTTCTGCATTTGCAACTAGACGAACAGCTTGAGAATAGAATCCTGTACATCAAGGAAAAAACCAACAATACAATATCAACAATCAAAATTCAAAACCAATGCAGACAAGAATCTGTAGTCAGACGAGTTTTAGTGATCATAAAAGCCAAAGATAGAGTCAGATTTGGAACATACCCACAATTGCAATCACTGCCACAAAGAGTTGAAGAACAAGGATCCAAGGAGCAAGAACAAATATGCCATGATCTTTAACCCTCTTTTTGATTCTTCTTCTAACCTGAAAACGAAGTTTAACTGTTTGATTGATTTGCAGGAACGATGCACGATGTGAGAGGATACTTGGTGTGGAGTTGTGACCACGGAGTAGCAGCTTGCACCAAATCTTCAACGCCTCTTTCCTCTGCTTATCTCGAGACCTAAATCGCACAAAAGAAGATGACCAAAAGTATCAACGTTAGAACATACATATTTACAAGAATAGTTATAAGATAAATGACACACATGAAATAAATCCAAATATAGCCCTTCACATCAAAACTACTTAGACAGATTCAGAGAAACCCTTCCGAAAAAATGATATAATGTCGGAGAAACAAAAAGCAATTGAGATTTAAAACTATCAGCACAAATCTTGAATCTGTGACAACAAAATCTCAAATTTTGATTACCAGCCTGTCATGAACTTCAATTCAATTCAGAATTCCAGAAAATTTTGATTGCAGAAAATAGCTAAAGCATAAGATCACAATCCAATTCCAATTCTAATTCAATCCAATTCTACTGTTAATTTCATATGAATCTTGAAATGAGAAAACGAATAACAAGATTCAAGATCAAGTGAAAAGAAAATCTAGACCTCGTGGCTGGATTGCGTCTTTGTCGCCGAAATCAGTGACGGGAATCAAACGCTCGCGATCTCTTTCACCAATGGCCAGCACAATCGCCGGCTTCTCGTCTCCTATCGCCGAAAAACTCAAGTCGGAGAAGAAGAAGAAAGAAAGAGAAAGAACAAAGAAGAGAGAATAGTGACGAGAGAAGAGAGAGCCAAAAAGTTTGACGAGTAATTTAACCTAATCCATATTTCTCTTCTAATTCCTTCCTTTTTTCTATATATATATATATATATATATATTTTTTATTTTGTTACTTAAAAATTTTTTTTTGGAGGCAATGAAATTTTCATTTCCCGGTTACCTCTACGATAACGTTTTTATTGACATATATGCTATCGTATAACTAAAAGTTATGCGCCTATATAAAGTATTTTCGAGGTCACTCTATTATAGCGTTTACCTTTTCAAAAAGGCTAAAAAAATTTTCTCAAACTTCAACTATAGCAGAACCATCAAAAACGCTATTATGTACTGCTATTAATACTCTTATTTCCTGTAGTGAGAAAAACCTGTTATTGATAAAACTTAATTGATTTAAAAATGATAACATTAGAATAATGAAAATTAAGAACAAGAATCTCATTTTATGTAGAAAAAGAAATCATTTTCTTACCCTAAAGAAAGAAGAGGAAAAGGAATGAAATTGTTAGCCTAAAAAAAACATTTATAAACATTAAAAATGTAGAGAAGAAACATGAAAACGTTTTCAAAATAAACTGGACATTTGAAACAAAAATCAAAGATCAAATGATAAGAAGTACTACAAACTAATCTTTAGTGTAAGCTGGATCATACAAAATATTAGGTAACAATTAATTGTTTAAAAGAACAGTAACACGAAAATGATCATTTTTATTTTGCTTTGGAATAAAAAAAATCAAAGTGTTTGTTTAGGGTGATGAATGAGAAACTTGATCAGTTTATATAGGGTATAAGTTTAGAGTATTGTCCTTAGGTTAAAGCTAGCTTACAATATAAAATTTAATATTTCCTAAAATTTTGGGAAGATATATATATATATTTGCAAAGATTTTATTGAATTTTTTTTATAAATATAATTATTCTATAGAATATTCTCTGTAAATATGGGTTCTCCGTATCTTCACAATAATTAATTCTTTATTTTTTAAAAAAATCTTAGCCAAGATCTGATTGCAATAATTTCGTTGCATGGATACAAAATCGACCCGATCCAATTAGATTAGCAAATATGTACTTTATAACAATCATAGAAAATAAGGTTTTTCTATCAATTTAATTGTGTTATGTAGCATTAATACATCTCAAAATATTTCTTATCTCTAAAAATCATACCAATAACCGATTATTCGATTTAGTGGTGTTATATTAGCACTAAATCTTCATAACTAATTTCCTTATCTATAAAAAAATCTTACCAACGGGTTATTAGAATTTAATTTTAATGCAATGATCAATAATGTCGTAATTTTATTTGTAGATAATCTTTCCAAAAAAAAAACTACAAAATTTCAAAAATATAGGAAAGATCTGAATCAAAGATTTCCGGGTCTGAATCAATTAAAACCCGACCCGATTACCTTGAGCAAATATGTAATTCAAAAATATTAAATAGATTGTACATATACTTTTTTCTTCATCGATTGAGTAATATATATCCGTTTTTTAAAATTTGAATCATAGCATATGCAGAAAAAAAATCTAAAATTTTATTAACTATATATATTTTATAATAATTCAAAGTAATATAAATATAAGACCAAATAAAAGTGAAATGAGAATCATATATTTATGTTTAAATTAAGTAGAGAGTTTTAGGAAATTAGCTCAAATTTGTTATATTAGCATTAAATCATCATATTTGATTTTTTTATCTATATAAATCTTAATAAATATTCCATAAATAAAGAGTTTAGATACTTAAAGGATATAAAGGATATCTACTTAAAAATTTGTCCATATACAACTTTTTTGTGAAATTGTCAGTTTGGACGATTTTACCCCTACACCCTAATTTAAATGTTTTTTTAAAAAAATAATCATAAAAACAGGTAGATATACAAGAGTAGAGGTGATTTGAAGTGAAAATTTTTAGATTTGGTTTAAAAAAAGTTGATTTTTTGATAGATAAAGTTTCATCTAATTTTGGTAGAACACGTTTTCTAGAGTTCTGCGAAATTCAGAATGTGTATTCTGCATTTTTGTACATGTTCTACATATTTCAGACTAGATTTATGTTCTGAGAATTTTAGAAATCCGAAAATCATATATTTAAAATATTTAGAACATGCAGTCTACGTTTTGTTCTATAATCTAAATATTTTAGAATACCCATTCTAATAATTTCTACATCTTCTGCTATCGATAGAAATTGTAATCTTTGTTTAGAATGTAAATTCTACGGTATTGCAGATTTCGATTTCTGTTATTTTTAGAATGTTTTAAATATAGAAAGTAAATCTTTAGAAAAAGAAACAAAATATAATTTTTAAATTACGTTTTAAATGAATATTTATTGTTTATATTATGATCTACAATATGTAGAAGTCGTTTTCCAATCTTTTTAGACAAAATTAAAACCTAAAACGTTTTCTAAACCCTAAGCTCGTAATTATCTAAGTCGTTGTCTACAACTTTTTTAAAAAAAACTAAGAACACGTTTTCTTTCAAATTCTTTTTTTTTTCTTCAATGATTTGTGCCTTAGTTT
Source organism: Arabidopsis lyrata subsp. lyrata (assembly GCF_000004255.2). Classification (NCBI taxonomy): domain Eukaryota; kingdom Viridiplantae; phylum Streptophyta; class Magnoliopsida; order Brassicales; family Brassicaceae; genus Arabidopsis; species Arabidopsis lyrata. Next base: position 44,103 of record NW_003302503.1, on the reverse strand, counting down.
CTCAATGGACATCAACATAAAGAGTCATGTGTGGCGATTGTGACATGAGACATGTGTGGGCGGTGAGACCGTTGTCCATGACCAAAAACAATTTTAAATGAAATTCTTAGTATTGTTTCGGTGGTGACTAGACAAAGGATCAATAGTAAATTTGTAAAGTGGAACTTTGCATCACTGACATTCGTTGGGCTTCCCAGAAAAAAAAATGTGATCGACACTACTTTTGATCAGGAAAGAAGCATGTATGAATCTAAAATCTCGGCGTTTTTATAATTTAAAGTGGTGGAGAATAAGCTCTATAGATTTCTATTTAATTTTTGTAAATAAATTAGGAGTTTTATTTTTAAAATCAATTTTTAATTAATTTTGAGAGAAAATGAGGGTAAAATTGGGTTTTGATTTTTTAAGAAACCTATTTGACCAATCTACAAGAAAAAGATATATATGGACAAATTTTTAAGTAGATATCTTTTATTTCCAATTTTCCCTATATTAATTAGTTGAGATTATATATATATTTTTTATATTTTAATTAATAATTTCGTTTTTGAATTTTGCCAAATTTAAGGAAAGATCCGATTGAAGATTTCCGGGTCAAAATTATAAAAAATCCGACCCGATTGGATCGATAAAATGTACTAAAAATGTATA
>NW_003302503.1:22834-43352 GCF_000004255.2 Arabidopsis lyrata subsp. lyrata | reverse complement strand
ATTATGTATATCGTCTAAAGTTATCGACATGTACAGTAGTTTATTTAAAATAGATCACAAGTTGTCTTCGAAATTTGAATTCGTCTTTTAATTCTATCGCCATCCTCCAGTCAAAACCAAATTATTTTCTTAGTTTTTTTTTTTTCTTTTTTCTTTTAACTAGTAACGTATGTAAGTTGGTTAACAGATACATCAAATAAGAATTAGTTAAGAAGCCGATCTACATGCATAAACAAAACTAATTTATTTCTTGTCAACGATAAATTTATTTGGTCACAAAACCGAGTTTTACTGCCAAGGGTGTATGTTTGATTGGTTTGCAGTTAGTCGTCCCCCAAAGTCCTTCCTCAATTATAATCCAAGTCAACGAAACTTCCCTAGTTCACAAAGTCTTTCCATAGGCTACTTTAATAAATCTCAAGTGTCAGATTAAAAATTGCAACTGCGCGTACCATATTAACACAAGATCATTGGACTTGTTCATACCTTCAATTATCATTGGACTTGTTCATACCTTCATTTATCATTGAATACTGACCTCTCGAACGCGGTGAGACCATAATCAAGTCATGTGGTATGTCATTGCATTAACCACTTCGATGTCATGGTTTGTGGAAAGTTAATATTCTTATAATTGTTTATTTTTTTAATCGATTATGACTTGAGTAGTATACAGATTAAAAAGAAAATTATAAAGAACAATATTATTAATAATAAAAATATATTATCTAAATAGAGGGACACTACAGTGAAATTTTCACTATGCATCTTAACACATTTTAAACAAATCCGTCATTCAATTCATCATGTGAAAGGTCATTCCAATGATCATAACTCTCGTAAGGCATAGTCATTATGAGACGGTTTTAGGTGAAAGTACTATTATTTCCTAATAGGCTAAAACTGTGAATAAAACAAGATTTTGGTAATTAGCCATTGCAAACCTTTATAAAACAAAGCGAAAATTGTGCATTTTGCAAAGACACTACCGTAGGTTTTGTGTTCATCCTCGGCTGCTAGCTAAATTTCTGAACCAAAAAAGGACAAAGAGAAAGGGGTAAGCAATTTATATTGCTTAGTGAATGTGGATCATCCCAGCACTCAGTATAAGCCAAATAGATTTATATCTGTTTAATGGGTGATATACAATACGATAATTTAGAGCACACAAGTTTTTGTCTTTTCCCCTAACTTCACAAATTAAAATTTCAAACCTAAAACCACACAAAATTTTATAAGTGAAGCCAACATTAGGATATGTTATTTAATACACTTTTTGTTAAAAATTAATGTGTCCATATGTATATATCACCAGTATGATAGTAAAAAATAATGTGTTCATGTAAAATTTTACTTATAAGATTGGGAGCATCATCAAGCCGTTTAACAAAAAAAAAAGAGATTGGGAGCATCATTAGTCTCTCGTAGAACCATATACAACGTGAAGATTTTAAAAAATTATAAACTTTTAATAAGAATTTCAAACAACAAAATACCAAAAGAACAAAAAAGTACAATTAATTTGTTAACAAAACAGAGCAGTGATGCATTTTATAAATACAATTAAGACAACTAGAAAGGTCCTATATGCCTTTGCTTGTGCGCATTAGTTCGTGGGACGAATTGTAACCCCTTTGACGACGAGTCCTTTTTTCTTATATTCGGTCTCATACATGGTGAAAGTAATAATTGCGGGAGTGTTTTTCGGCGGAACCACAAAAACTCCGGCCAAAATATCCACCCAGTTGCGGCCTATGTAATCGTTCAAGTTCTCTATTCGTTCCACCCGATCGTTGTCTCCATTGTGGTGTATCACCTTCAGCTTCAGAGTCACTGGTTTCTCCCATCCAATTGCATTATCTTTTAATTTCACTACAAACACAACCTCATACTTTGTTCCTGGTGTTAGATCCCCCGTTTTGAATGTTCCGACTATTTTAAGCCAGTAAACTTTTTTCATCGTCACAATATCAATGGCCTCGGAGCTGAAAAGATAGGGACTGACTTGTTTGTTAGCTGAATAGTGGAAAACAAAATAATTGTTAGCAGAATGAACGAAACTAGATTAAAAAGATGTAAAATAATTATAAATGATGGAAAGTTACTTTTAGTAGACTAACCACCTTTGTTATATTTTTAACACATTTAATTATATATAGCGGAATCACTTTGTGAAAAAGAAAAGGTTGATGAATATTGACATATTTTGAATGATAAAAGTTAGTGGAATCACGTTTTGAAAACTTAAAAACATGAACATGTGGTATAATTCATCACTATAACGAACATATATGAGAAACAGAAAAGACCAAATCAAAATTAACATTTTTGACAAAAAAAAAAATGTTATTAGTATTGCCAATTTGTAGTTAGATGAGCAAAATATCTTGATATTGTTGCAATTATTAAACTCGAATAAATATAAACGAACCCAAAACATGTTTTTGTAAATTATGTATACATAATATAATCAATATAAATCTTGATTTCTAGCTTTTCACAAACTGATTTTTTTTTCATATATGAAAATATGACATTTGAAGTGATTAATTTTTTATTTTTGGTGTAAAATAATAACTTTTGACAGCCCCTCCCCACCCCTCTAGAAAAATATAAAATAAAGAGAGTAAAATATAGGATAACCCATAAGAGCATCCACAATGGGGCTTCTTATGTGGGGCTCTACAAATTTTATGGATCAAAAATAAATCAAAATAAGCTATTTATTGAAGAACCAAAGTCTGTATTAAGAAGCTAAAGAGCCCCATAAGAACTGTGTCCTGTCATTTTTCAAAATCAATAGTATTAAATAATTCATAAGAGCCCTAAATTAATACCCCATGGTTGGAGATGGTCTTACGTCCTGTGATAGTGCTCCAAGACCAGCATCGAGATTTATAGGAAAAAGCAATTCCTAGTTGCCTTGCAGGGACCACGAAACCTCCTTGATGACTCGCTTCTGTTTCTGGCTTCATTGCAAGGACCATGGAACCTCCTTGACTATTCGCTTCTCTTTTTGGTTTCATTGCTGGGACGATGGAACCTCCTGGAAGATTCGCTTCTGTTTCTTGGTTTCCTTTGACGGCCATATGCTCCACCAATCTCTGAATCTTGATGACCATTGAGGTTATGAAGTCTTTATCGGTCCTGTCACTGTCATACCATACAAGAGAAAGGTATCAACTAGAATAAATATCAGGTTCTAGATAATATCTTTAGAGATACTTTAGCTAGATGTATATATATAGTTGGCAAAAAGAAAAGAAAAAACCTTTGGGCTGCTAAAGGCATGCCTATTGATTCAGGAATAGACAATAAAGCGTCCTCCCATTTCTGAGTTCTTTCTGGCTGGTGTCTAAGATTGCGTATTTGATCCCTGAAATGATCGCCAAATTTTCCTTTCAGGTATTATTCACGACGGAAGGTTTAACTTTGTAGAAGATGGGAATCACTTTGAGACGGCCTTGATCCTTGCAGTCCTTGATCTTGGCCAGCTCCTCCAAGCACCAATACGAACTTGTGAATTCCTCCGAAAAGATCACTAGCGCGATCTCCGACTCTTCTATCCTCTTCAATAGGTTAACCAAATCTGAGCCCAAATACTCGTCCTCATCTATGAAGACGTTTATATTCGCTTTTCTCAAGGCAGGGTCAAGAAAGCTTATGAAGTGTTTACGGACATCTGCCCCCCGGAAGCATATGAACACTTGAGGCCCCGTTGGGGTCGGTTTCACAGCCAAAGAAGAAGAAGCCATGAAAGATCTTCTTTGAGGAAAACGCAGAAAGAGAGTTTTTGTTGATAAATTGTTTGACCTTCTGTGTTGTCAAGATGCTTTGAACGATAAACAAATCCAACGTCCTTATAAACTAGAATGCTTGAAATATTTTTAATATGTAAGTTGTCAACATGTAGTTTATTATAACAGATTATAGCTTGTCTTCGAAATTTGAATTGGTCCATGTCAATTCCGAGTATGTTCATAAGTGATGGGTAGTTAAAGTTTCTTAGAAAACTCTTAGCTTTTATAAAGAATAACTCTCTTTATTTATGTTTAGAAACTCTCTCAAAACTAAACACCTCTAAACTTTTAATGTTCTCTCTTGATATAATTGTCACACCTCAACAATTATATTTCTAGTGTTAGCACATCTTGCTAATCATATTTGAACTTGAATTAGATAACTCCTAATCCTATCATAACTATATCAAGCCTATCTTATCCTAACTCAACTTGGTAAAGATATCTTGGGCTTGAAGCTAACATTGAAGATTATCCAACATCCACCCCCTTAAGCTTCAAGTTACTCTTCGAGAGGTCTTGCACTCCAATCAAACTTCTCATCTTCTTAAAATTGATTCTCGCTAAGACTTTCGTTAGTATATCCGCACATTGTTCTTCTCCGGATACATGCTCCACTTTGATTTGATCATCTTCGACACATTCTCCATGTAAGAATGTTGTTTTCACATCTAAGTGATGACTTTCCCATTCATGTGACGACGCCAATGCAATCAATAATCTTATGGTTTCTCTACGTGCAACCAGTGTAAAAACTTCATCAAAATCTATACCGGATTCTTGTACATATCTTTTAGCTACAAGCCGTGCCTTATATACTTGTTGATAGTACCATCCACATTTTTCTTGATTTTGAAAATCCACTTGAGACCAATAACTTTTGTCTCACTCGGTTTATCAATTAGAAACCATGTATTGTTTTTGTTGATAGAATCAATCTCTTCTTTGCATGCTTGAAAAAACTTTTGGCAGCTACTATCCGTTTTCACATCACTATAAGTGTACACTCTTATAAAACATGGTTAAACATGTTATTGACTGAAATAAAGACATAAATGTTTTTAAAACATAACAGTACGTACCAAAACAAAAACAAGAAAGTACAGACTCTGACTTACAAAAAAAAAAAAAAAAAAAAAAAAAGAGTACAAACTTTAAACCAGAAATTGACCTGCATTGAACTTATTTTGAAATGAAGTTCTATAAATATAGTTAAAACAGAAATTTGATCCAATATGCTTTGCTTTTGTGCCTCACTACGCTGGACGAATTGCAAAACCTTTGACAACAAGACCACTCTTCTTGTCAGTGTCCACATACTGAGACATCGAGAAAAAGATCTTTGCGTCATCTTTCTTTGGCGGCGCCTCAAATTCTCCGACAAGAATATCCACCCAATTTTCTCCTATGTATTCGTCCAAGCACAACTTTTTCTCTTTCTCATTTCCGGTTTTATCACCCATGACCAGCTTCAGCGTCAGGGTCACGTCATTCTTCCATCCCAAAGATGTATCATCTAGCCTCACAAGAAACACCACCTCGTACTTTTTCCCCGGTATCAATTTTCTCGTGTGAAAATCTCCGTTTATTTTTATCAAGCTGTGAGTGTTAATCATCGTTGCAATTTCGATGTCTGCTTTGCTGAAAAAAAAAATGAAAGTTTCATTATTACAAGAAATTATGTAAAAAAGTAATCAAATGATTACACATCATATATCTTGTGTTGAATTTTCATGAAATGATTTTTGAAAATATAGTACTCCAAGTTGAATTAAAAAAAAAAAAGTTTAGTTTTCCATTGAATAAATTCTTACTGTGGTCTGTCGTAGATAGCACTCCAGGTCCATTTTTCAGGATTCTCAGCGTGAGTAATGACAAGTCTCCTTGCAGGGACCATAAATCCTCCTAGTGAATTCGATTCTAACTTCGGGTTTCCCTTCACGGCGATTTGTGACAGCGATCTCTGAATCTCGAAAATCGTTTCATAAATGAACTCTCTTTCGTTCCTATCACTGTCAAACAATACGAGTGAGAGATGTAAATAAACTTGTCTTTTCTGTTACTTGGTTCCGTGTTCTACAAGAAATAGCTACACACATATATATATATACCTACATCCCCTCAGGCCGAACAGCTACATACTTTGGTCATACCAACAACATAATATTCTAGGTGTATTTATTTAACGAACGGAGATTAGTATAGATTTGCACTCTAGAATAACGAAGCAAAAGATAAGAGATCAACCTTTTTTCTGACAAGGTCAGGCCCTTTATTTTAGGAATATACTTTAAAGCTTCTTCCCATTTTTGAGTTCTTTCAGGCTCGTCTTTGTATTTGCACTTTAGAACCCTGAAACTATCGCCAAAGCCTCCTTTGAGTTCTTCCACGGAGGAAGGTGCAAGTTTGTAAAAGATGGGAATCACATTGAGACCGCCTTGATCAATGCAATCCTTGATCTGGGCCAGTTCATCTAAGCACCATTCCGAACTTGTGTAATCCTTAGAGAAGATCACCACCACGACTCTTGACTCTTGGATCCTAACAAAAAGGTTAACCAGATCTGTGCCCACCACTTCGTGCTTGTCTATGAAGACGTTTATGTTAGCTTCTCTCATGGCAGGCTCAAGAAAGCTTAAGAAGCCGTTGCGCACATCTTTTCCGCGGAAGTTGATGAACACTTGAGGTCCCGTTGTGGTTGGTCTCACAGAAGAAGAAGCAGCCATAAGAAAACTTTTTTGGGGAAGGTAAAGCGATTGTGTTGGTTGATTGTTCTTTGACCTTTAGTGTCTTGTCAATATGCTTTGAACGTTAAAGCTAATCACACGTCCTTATATATATTTGAATGCTCGAAATAATGTAATATCTAACTTTTCAACATGTAGTTTATTAACATAGATCACAAAAATTGTCTTTGGAAATTTGAATGGCCTTTTTGGCAAAGTTGACATTTTTTCAAAAATAATTTGAAAAGTAGGTAATTTTTTAAAAAAATTAGATAAATAGACACTGTTTTTGCTTTTGTGAGATAAATAGATATTTGTAATAGGCTAAAAACAAATTAAGTGTCAAATACCACTCTATCCTTTGTGTTGTGAAAGATAATTTTTGGTGAGGGACCACTTTTTTTCTTTTCTTTTCAACATTTTTGCTAATTCTTTTTATTTTATTAAGATTTTTTTATAATTATTTGTATATTTTTTCATCACCAATTTGGTACACCCGCATTTAAAACAACGTTTTGTACACTAATAATTATACACCAATTTATTTCATACACCGATATATATATAAAATCTCGTAAACCATCTAAGATACATATTTGTCTAGTACTTGTTAATTGAAGTAATGATAATAATAGTGATAATTATTCAAAATATTTATACAAACATGATGGCAATGTACACCCAAAGTTATACTAAATATAATGGTGTACATGATGGTGTATACCATTAAATTGAACATGATGGTATATAAGTAATATGATGATATACATGATTAATGTACACTTGTTTGTACACTAATCCCGTACACTAATCCCGTACACTATCATTTAAATATCGTTTTGTATAATAACACTCGACAAAAATGGTCCTCTCTTTCTAGACGTGATGTACAAAATATGTAAAGGTGTACGATGTTGTAGACGGTGCCCAAGGTGGTGTATGGTGAGATCCACTATCTCATTGTTTCATGTACACCATATATCGTATTTATATAGTTGTACACTATTATAGAGTGTAGTTTATACACCACTTTGTAGTTATATCTAGTATATCACTTCTTACATCAGTATCATACATTAATTTTTACATTATCGTTGTACACTACTATTTGTCTCAATTTGAATTTGTCTTTTAATCATATCGACCTCCTTCGGTCAAAACAATGTATAGATAACTAATTTTGTAACGTATGTAGTTTTTTTTTTCTTTTTTTAATCTTATAAACTAGTAACGTATGCAAGTTGGTTAACAGATAACATCAAATAAACTAAACTAATTTAATTTTCGTCAACGATAAACTAAACTAATATTATTTGGTCACAAAACCGAGTTTTACTGCAAGGTGTATATTTGATTGGTTTGCATGAGTCGTCCCCCAAAGTCTTTCCTCAAATTATAATCCAAGTCAACAAGACTTCCCTAGTTCATAAAGTCTTTCCATAGGCTACTTTAATAAAATCTCAAGTGGCAGATTAAAAATTGCAGCAGCGAATGCGTACCATAGTAAAACAAGATAATTGGACTTGTTCATACAATCATATATACCTTCATATATAATTGAAAACTGAGCTTTCGAACGCGGTGAGACAATAATCAAGTCATATGGTATATTGGTATGTCATTGCATAAACCATTTGATTTAAAGATGTCATGGTTTATGGAAATTTAATATTGTTATTTGTGTAATATTTAATCGATTAAGACTTGAGTAGAGTATACAGATTAAAAAGCAAATTATTAAGAACAATATTATTTAAAATAAAAATATGTGAGACGCTACAGTGACATTTTCATTACGCATGTTAAAGCATTTTTAAACACATCCGTCATTCAATTCATCATGTGAAAGGCTATTTCAGTGATCATAACTCTCATAATCATGATCATGGGTTGGTTTATTTTCCCGGACAATGCATAGTAAGTATCATTATGAGACGGTTTTAGGTGTACGTACTATTATTTTGCTAAAACTGTGAATTACAAAAAAATACAAGCTTGGTTAGCCATTGCAAACCTTTATAAAACAAAGGAAATATTATACATTTGGATATATACTAAAATCTAACGTAGGTTTTGTGTTCAGCCTCGGCTGCTAGCTAAATTCTGAAACAAAAGGGAGAAGAGAAAGGGGTAATCAATTTATGTTGCTCAGTGAATATGGCTCGTCCAGCAATCAGTAATCCAAATAGATAATTTTTTTTTTTTTCATGGGTGATATACAATACCATAATATAGTGCACACATATGTTGTCTCTTCCCCTAACTTCACAAATTAAAATTTTAAACCTAAACCACGCCAAATATTATAAGTGAAGCCTAAAGTATGATGTTATTTAATACAATTTTAATTTTGTTAAAACTTAATGTGTCCATATGTATATATCACCAGTATAAAAGCAAAAAATAATGTGTCCGTGTAAACTTTACTTGTAAGATTGGAGCCTCATTAGTCTCTCGTAGAACCATACCATCAAGATTTAAAAAATAAAATTATAAAAATTTATCAGAACTTCAAACAACAGAATACCCAAAAAAAAAAAGAAGAACAACAATTCACTTGTTAACAAAACAGACCAGTGTTTCATTTTTCAAATACATATATTAGACAACAAGAAAGATCATATATCCTTTTGCTTGTACGCGCGCCTTAGTTCGTGGGACGTATTGCAAGACCTTTGACGACGAGTCCCTTTTTCTTATACTCGTCCGCGTACTGATACATGGTGCAAATGATCGTTGCGGGAGTGGTTTTTGGCGGAACCACGAAAACTCCGGCCAAAATATCCACCCAGTTCTGGCCTATGTAATCGTTCAAGTTCTCTGTTCGATCCACCCGATCATCGTCCCCATCGTGTTGTACCACCTTCAGCTTTAGAGTCACTGGTATATCCCATCCACTAGCATTAATTTCTAATTTCACTACGAATACAGCCTCGTACTTAGTTCCTGGTGTTAGATTCTCCGTAGTTATTGTTCCCACTATTTTAAGCCAGTAAAGTTTATTCGACGTCGCAATCTCAATTTCCGCAGAGCTGCAAACATAATTAAATCAAACATAGATGAGAAATAGAAAGGACCAGATTCACAAAAAATTTTTAGAAAGAATAAAATATCGCAACTAGTTTCACGAATTTAATCACAATAACTTGATAAATGGTTGTAATTACTAAAAAAGATGAACGAACCCAAAACTTATTTCTATAAATTATACATAAATAAATGTTAGTTAAAAGGGCCTAAATCCTGATCAGCTAGCTTTCATAAACTGTTATTTATTTTTTTCATATGAGAAAAATGACATACTACTATAAGGAAGAATTCTCTTTTCTCCTTATCTTTGCTTACTTATATCACATATGTAAACAATATCGATCTCTTAGAGTTAAGCTCATTTGAATTAGTCCAATAAAGTTGTTGACAAAAAAAAATGACAAATAAGTGATTTTTAGGATCCATTAAAAAGAGACTAGAATATTACTTTGGTGCCTCGTTGATAGTACTCCAAGTCCATCTTTGAGGTTTATCAAAATGAGTGATTACTAAATCCCTTGCAAGGACCATGGACGGGACCACGGAACCTCCTTGATGACTCGCTTCTCTTTCTTGCTCCCTTGCAGCAGGGACCACGGAACCTCCTTGAGGATTCGCTTCTGCTTTTGGTTTCCTTGCAGGGACGATGGAAACTCCTTGACGATTCGCTTCTATTTCTTTGTTTCTTCTGGCAGCCATATAATCCAGTAATTCTTGAATCTTGATGACCATTGAGGTTATGAAGTCTTTATCGGTCTTCTCACTGTCATACCATACAAGTAAGAGATATCAAAAACAAACTGTTTATTAGGTTCTTGATGTATAATTTTAGGGATACTTTAGCTAGATGTATCTATACTTGGCCAAAAGAACATAAAAATAACCTTTGTTCTGCCCTTGGCATCCCTTTTGATTCCGGGATAGACACTAAAGCTTTCTTCCATTTCTGAGTTCTTTGTTGCATGTGTAGATTATTGCGTTCTAGTTCCCTGAAATTATCGCCAAAATTTCCTTTAAGATATTTCACAACGGAAGGTTTAACTTTGTAGAAGATGGGAATCACTATGAGACGGCCTTGATCCTTGCATTCCTTGATCTTGGCCAGCTCATCCAAGCACCTATACGAACTTGTGAAATCCTCCGAAAAGATCACTAGCGCGATCTCTGACTCTTCTATCCTCTTCAAAAGGTTAACCAAATCTGTGCCCAAAAACTCGTCATCATCTATGAAGACGTTTATATTCGCTTCTCTCAAGGCAGGGTCAAGATGGCTTATGAAGTGTGATCGGACATCTGCTCCCCGGAAGCATATGAACACTTGAGGCCCCGTTGGGGTGGGTTTCACAACCGAGGAAGAAGAAGCCATGAAAGATCTTCTTTGAGGAAAACGCAGAAAGAGAGTTTTTGTTGATAAATTGTTTGACCTTCTGTGTTTTGTCAAGATGCTTTGAACGATAAACTAATCCAACGTCCTTATAAACTTGAATGCTTGAAATATTTTTAATATGTAAGTTGTCAACATGTAGTTTATTATAACAGATTATAGCTTGTCTTCGAAATTTGAATTGGTCCATTGAGCGTCTAAAGGTCAATTCCGAGTATGTTCATAAGTGATGGGTATTTTGGTTAAAGAGATAACTCAGACTAATCTATTAACAGATGTAGCTGGTGAACATATCACAGATACATCAAATCATAATCAATTTATGACCTTGATCAACATAAATAAACCAGACTAAACTACGAATGTTTTGTCATTAACAACGAGTTTTTTTTTTTTTTTTTTTAAATTGAATGTAAAATTATATTCAACCAAAAAACCTTTTGTACAATGAATGCTTCAGTGTTTTGAAGAATTTAAAAACATTACAGAGAAATCAGAATGGGATTTGAAACTGTAGTCACGAGCTTGTTTGTTGAGTTGGGCGGGTGGAGAACCACAGCTTGAGGCTGTCGTCATAGCGGTGGTCTCCCGCGGCTTTGATTGAGCTTAAGCGGTTTCGAACGTTTTTGTCGATGAGTTTAATGAGTCGAAGTTGCGGAGATTGCATTTCTCCATGCCTTCTTGCATTCCTCTCTCGCCATATGTGATAAATGGTGGCTTGGAATACATACCTGATCAGAAATAAATGAAGACGTGGAGTGGTTTTGTTGTTGAGTACCTCAAGCAACTGGTTCCAGTCCGTGGAACACCGAGTTTTACTTTATTCTATTTTAATATATGATCATTTTACGTTGGTTTAGTGTTATTATATAGGGATAAAATAGAAAATTTAATTGCTTTATTAATTTTCGTGCAAAAACTTTAAACGACAAATAATATAAAACAGAGGGAGTAATAGATACCAAAAGAAGTTGACTTGTTCATATCAAAGACAAGGAAGAATTGAGCTCTCGAACGCGGGGATACCATAATCAAGTCATGTAATCTGTCATTGCATGCATTATTAAACGATATGATTTCTCAATTTTATTATCTATATTAGGATTTGAACCCACCTAAAAGTATGTAGAAATTCACTTTAATAAAACACATACTGTATATTGTATTGCTAATATTTGTTAGATTTCAATCAAAATGAATAGCTTGGGTATTAGCTTGGGTATTATAAATGATGATTTATTGTTTACCATAAAAGTAGTCTACTACATGTAATCACAATCATAAATAAAATTATCCAACATATAGTTTTTACTTTAGCTTTAATTAAGGCATGGGACGAATAGCAACACCTTTGACCAGGAGCCCGCTCTTCCGGTCACTGGTCACATATTGATACATGGTGAAAGTCATCTTTGCGGCCGCATTCCTAGGCGGTGCCACCAAAACTCCAGCTTGAATATCCACCCAGTTTTCGCCTATGTGACATTCCAAGCTTGTTGTTCGCTCCTGAAAACTCTCAGTTCCATCTGGATTAATTAGCTTCAAGTTCAGATTCACCGGCTGATCCCATCCAAAAGATGTATCCTCTAAACTCACCAGAAACACAACCTCATATTTTGTCCCAGGTGTTAGATTTCTTGTGTGAAAGTTTCCAGACATGTGTAGCCAATAAACTTCATTTAACATCGCAATTTCAATGGCAGCTTCACTGAACATAATAAAACCATTTAAACAAAAAAAAAAAAAAAAAAGAATAAAACCATTCGTTCTTGTATGCCAAAACTCGTCTTGCCAACAAAATATTTAGCCCAACACAAGCATTTCCAAAAAGAACTAACAATAATTCTGATTCTTTTTTTATGATTTTGATTATTTTTAATTTTTCATAAATATCAAAATAAATAAATAAAAAATCTAAAAGGTTACTATTAAGTATTAACTCTGTTATAGTTAAGAATATATTTAAATAATCTTATACAATGTTAAGAATAGATCATATGGTTCACACATATAAGTGATTTTATTGAAAAGTACATATACAGTGTTATTTGTTTTTGGTGTTATATAAATAAATCCAGACCATTTATCAGTTTGTGTGTGTCAGTCATTTTAAGTAAATATCTTCTTGCTAATCTTTTGTCATTTTTTAATCGTTTGGAACGTCGTATTATTTAAATCATGTTTAAGCATTTCAGAGGTATTACTATATGATTCTATAACTTGGCATGGAAAATATATTTTTCTGTAAAATTTTATAAATACTAATATCCTAAATTTGTGGGTGTGTAACTTATATACTAACCATTAATCACTTAAAATTGATCTAATATACACCACTCACTTTGGTGCCTCGTAGATAGAACTCCAGGTCCAGTTTATTAGCTTCTCCGAGTGACTGATCTGAAGTTTCCTTGCAGGGACCATAAAACATTTGTGATTTCCTTCTTTTTCTCTGTTTACTTCCACAGAAATATTCGCTAGCAATCTACTCATTTCCTCCACGGCAGAATTTATGAGATCTTTCTTGCACCTTAACATTGAGAGAGTGTAACTGGTTTGAAACGGGGTCATCTAACCATTTGGGTCAGACCAAATATTCAAAAAAAGACAAAAAAATCAAGATCTACAACGTGCCCTCGACCAAGAAGAGAGGAAAAGAAACAATACCTGTTTTGGAGATCAGCCAAGTCTCCAATCGCATCTACCTTGTAGAATATAGGAATCGCTTCATCGACGGGTTCTTTGATCTTCCGTAGCTCATTAAAATCACATTTTGACTCTGAAAAGATAGCCAGTGAGATCCTCGTGTCCTGGATTCTTTTAAACAGATTCTTTAGATCTTTTCCTCGTACTGTTTCTTCGTCTATGAAGACATTTATATTTTCGTTTTTTAAGATAGGTTCGAGAAAATTGATCAGACCTTTACTCACATCTTCTTCCTGTGACTTGATGAACACTAAAGGCCGTGATGGAATCAATCCTACAAAAGAAGACGAAGAAGAAAAGGTAGAAGCCGCCATGAGAAAGCTTTTTTCTGTAGAGAGAGTTTCCGAATGATTTTTCTCAATATTATTATCTGTTTGAATCCTCGAAGCACTATTATTCAACATGTTAAGTTGTCAACTTGTCATAACTTGAATAAGTCTTTTAACTCAAAACTAATATATGAAAGTCAAAACTGGATTAGATCTTGATTGTGGTTATTGACCTTACATGTATAATTGGATACCTGTCTTAAACGAACAAGGAATCAGATCAAACCGAATTAAGACACATACTTGTATAAAACTAGAGAAGTGAGAAGAACAAACAAAGTCCATAATCTCTTTAAGAACAAGAATCGAATCTGTTCAACCGAATTGAATGATTGGTTGTGTAAGGGTGGGTTTGGTGGACAAAAACCAATTCAAAAAAAAAAAAAAAAAAAAAAAACCGAACCCACCAAAACGAAATGTTTTACGCACATATATTGATTAGTTGTCAACTTGTGATAATTTATTAACCAACAAAACATAATTCCAACTGGTAATTCAAACAATCAAACCCTAAGTCAAAACAGTATAGATTTTGGATAACCATTTTTGTTAACCGAAATTCAGACTATTTTTCGGGCATTCGGTAGTGGTAAACTCACTACATCAAAAAAGAAAACAACCCACAGTCTCAGCCAACAAGCCAAAACCAATGAACTATACACATTAGAGGTTGAAAGCATGTAGTTTTTACTTTAGTTTTGGCTTTTGAAACCCAATAATGTTTTACAATCAAGTTTGATTCCTACTCATTATATGACACATTTTAAAGTTCTAATTGACGAGATTTTTTTGACATGTGTCTAATGTTTAACTTAATTATTTTTCTATTTCTCCTATTATTGGTTCCAATTGAAATAGATTTTGATATAATGCACATGTTACTTTGATGTGAAAACCTTGGCTTTTATTGACTAGTATAAATTTGAGGAGGTTGAATCTGGTTCTAGTATGATGCATGCGGTAGTTAAGCTGTTTTGCGAAATGGTGTATGGGTTAAAATCCGGTTTAAAAAAAAAATTACAAGCCAATAGAAGGGTACAAATTATCAAACAAAATCCAAATATTTTTACCTTCAAAAAATATTCTTACACTTGCGTAACTTTCCTATTTTTCAAATATTTAATTATAAGTATTTAATTTTGTCATCATAAATTTTATTTAAAAGTTGGTAAAATTTACATATGCTAGCGGAAAAATTAAATATCTTCGGAACTAAGCTAACGAAAAATGTTGAAATATCTGGAGACAACAGTCCTAAAAAAGAGACAATTTGAGAAAAGACTACAAACATTTAAATCAAAACCACTAAACCTAAGTTTTTACAAAAAAAACTTCCAAATCATCATTTTTGTAATTCTACCACTCCCCCCCCCCCCATCTCTAAAAATTGCAAGTAAATCTCGTGAATTCAAAAGTAATGCGTAGTATAACATTTCTTTATTTTTATTTTTTTTTTGTCAACCACACATTAATTAATAAATAACTCTTTGATTGGTTGCCCAACTAGGAGGAGAAGTGTTTACAAAAGTAACTTCAGAAAATAAAAGTCTAGAAGATCGGGCAAAACAGTCCGCTTTAACATTACATAAACGAGAAATAAGAGAAAGCGAGAACAAGGGAAAGTAGACACGGAGCAAACCAAACTTATATAGCAGATTGGAGAAAGCGGGCCAATCTTCAGGTGACTGTATCATCGAGACTAACTCCGAACAATCTGTTTCAAACACCTGACAATCAATCCTTCTTGAAAGAATATTTTCATAGCCCAAATTAAAGCTTCCATCTCCGAATGAAGGGGGGAGGGACATCTCCGAAGGTACTTTGCACCGAGTAATATCGTTTGATCGATTCCTTGAAAACACCACCATCCTATACCCATAGTTGGATCCGAAACTTTCCAAGAGCCATCAATCCGACATCTTATTGATTGAACTGGATTTTCCAAAACTTCCTTAGTAGAGCTAGTTTCGACTGTTTCCAATTGAGCTTCTTCCCACATTAATTTTTCATTCAAAGCATGATTTAAAATATCTATGGGTACTGATTGTAAACCTTTGAAAACCTTTTTATTCCTATCTTTCCAAATGAACCACAAAATCCAAGCATAACAATATGTGAACTCCCCCCCATCTGGAGTAGAAGGTAATCTCCGATAAAGATAATCTAGATTTAAATATTCCGAGCTTAAAGGAAATATACCTGATGCCGTAGGTATTGTGGATCAATCCCATATTTCCTTAGAGTGAGGGCATTCAAATAGAGCATGATTTATTGTTTCCTCTGCCATCTCACACCTTTTACAGATAATATCACATTGAATCCTCGATGTGCTAATTTTCAAGTCACTGCTAGGGATCCCGATGAAATTTGCCATAAGATATGTTTTATTTTTGGAGGGGCTTTGACTTTCCAAGCTTGTGCTTGTAATGATTGATAATTTGAGCCCCATTCAATCGTTCCTGTCAGCTCTCGAGCAACCCGATAACCTAACTTTACTGTATATCTTCCTGATTTTGTATGATGCCAAATAAGCCTATCTGGTTTATAAACTTGACTAATAGTCAGTCCTCTAATAAGCTGAATATCCACTGGATCCAAAAATTCTTGTAAGATGGGAAGGTGCCATTCTTTGGAAACCGGATTAATTAAATGGTTAACCATTAAACTTGGAAGGAATGATTTTCCTCTTCCATTTGCGGGACGTGGAATAACATCAGGAACCCAAGGATCTCGCCATACCGATAGGTTGAAACCCGACCCTAATGACCATCTAGCTCCCGCTTCAACTAGTCTTTTAGTCGAAAAAATGCTCTTCCATCCAAACGATGGAGAATTTGGTTTTTTTGCGTGCAAAGGGTGAATATTCCTGAAATATCTGCCTTTTAGCACACAAGCTACTAAAGAGTTCGGGCATTAGATTAATCGCCAATACTGTTTAGCCAACATAGCATCATTAAAAATGTCTAGGGAGTGAAAGCCTAAACCTCCTTCTTCTTTATCCTTACACATTTTTTCCCAAGCTATCCAATGGATCCCACGATCTCTTCCATTGGAACTCCACCAATAATTAGAAATAGCACTTGTTAACTTAGAAGTTAACTCTTGAGGGAGTTTCAAAACAAGACATAACATAGGTTGGGAGTGCTACAGCCACTGATTTGATCATTGTTTCTTTCCCTCCTTTGGATAAAAATTTAGCTGACCAGCCGTTAATCCGTTCGTTAAGTCTTTCTCGGACATAATTGAAGATTTTACTTTTCGAGCCTCCTAAGCTTTCTGGTATACCCAAATAGGTACCCATTCTACCTTCCTTAGTGATTCCAAGGATGTTTTTAAGTTGATCTTTTGTTTGGGTTGCTACGCGCTTACCAAACATGACCGATGATTTACTGAGATTTCTTGCCCTGAAGCTTTACCATAATTCCCAATAATATCCATCACCGTTTTACATTGATCTGTATCCGCTTTACAGAAAAAGAGACTATCATCCGCAAAAAGCAAATGTGAAATTGCAGGGCTTCTTTTCGCTATCTTAATTCCAATCAGCTTTTTCTCTCTTTCCGCCTTGTTAATATTTGCAATAAGTACCTCCGTACATAAAATAAACAAATAAGGCGAAAGGGGATCACCTTGGCGTAAACCTCTTTTGGGAATGATATTTCCTCTCGGTTCTCCATTCAGTAAAACCTGATATGAGACCGAACTAACACTCCACATGATCCAAGAGACCCAGTTAGAATTGAATCCCAACCTAGTCATAACCGCCTCTAAAAAGTTCCATTCTATCCTGTCATACGCTTTGCTCATATCTGTTTTAATTGCCAAAAAATCTGTTCTACACATTCTATTAGTCCGTAAGCCATGAAACATCTCCTGAGCTAATAAGATATTATCTGTAATAAGTCTTCCTGAAACGAAAGCCGATTGTGTTTCAGAGACTAGTCCAGGTAAAATCTTTTTAAGCCTCAAGCAGAGAATTTTGAAATTATCTTATAACTCACATTGCAGAGACTTATTGGCCTAAACTCTGCCATCCTCTGAGGTCTTTCCGTTTTTGGAATTAAACAAATATTTGTTTCATTTATTCTTTTGTCAAAACTTCCAGTACGAACAAATTCTCTGACCAATCCTACCAAATCTTCCTTTAAAGAATGCCAAAACCTTTGATAAAATAAAGCTGTCATACCATCTGGACCTGGTGTCTTTTCTGGGTGCATAGAAAATAAAGCTTTCCTTACTTCTATTTCGGTAACCTCCTTAGTTAGTTCATTATTCATAGTTTCCGTAATAATTGGAGACACCTCATTTACCATCTCATCGATGCCATTCGTATTGGAAACCTTAAATAGTTCTTTAAAGTAATTAGTTGCTATCTCCTCCATCCCTCTCTCTGATTCCTCCCAAACATCATTAGGTCCATATAGACCTGAAATCTTGTTTCTCGCCCTTCTTTTTTTTGTAGAAGCATGAAAGTATTTGGTATTTTTATCTCCTACTTTTAACCAAAAATTTCTGCTCTTTTGTTTCCAATAAATTTCCTCTTCATGATAAGCTTCCTTTAATTTATTTTCGATTCTTTTTATCTCCTCTTGCGGAATCGAATCGTCGTTCTTCGCTTTTTCCAAAGCCAACTTAAGGGAAGAAATATTTGCCAGCCCCGTCGGGATATTATTTTTCCTCCACCAAGAAATGGAATTTCTACAATTTTTAATTTTATCCACAAAAATTGGAATTCTAAAATTTCTTGTGCGATTCAATCATGAATCTATGGCCTCCGCAAGACTATCCTTTCCAACCCATCTCTTATCGAATCGAAATTGCCGTTTTCTTCTAGCCAAAGATTTTGCACAACTCAATATAATCGGTCTGTGATCAGATCCAATCATATCCAAATATTCCACTTTTGAAAAAAGGAACAAGTGATGCCAATCCTCATTCCCCAGTGCCCGATCAAGCCTGCATCTCACAATCTGTTGGTTTCTATTACCTCTCCATTATAATTGTTCACCATAACACGGAAATTCTAACATACCATTATGTCGAATCATAAAATTAAAAGGAACAAAAGACGCAGCTGATCTTAAATTACCACCTGTTTTTTCATGATTTCTAGTTAACTCATTAAAATCACCAATCATTAACCATGGTTTTTTCCGGTTTAAACCCAACTGAGTTATTTTTTCCCAGACAATATCTCGTTTTGTGGCTACAGGATCTCCATAAATAAACGACATAAAAACTACTTGTTTCCCGAATAAAGCTTTAACGTCAATAATCCGATTGCTTTCATAAAGA
This sequence comes from Arabidopsis lyrata subsp. lyrata, assembly GCF_000004255.2. NCBI lineage: Eukaryota > Viridiplantae > Streptophyta > Magnoliopsida > Brassicales > Brassicaceae > Arabidopsis > Arabidopsis lyrata. The sequence continues at coordinate 24,082 of NW_003302503.1, read as the reverse complement.
ATCTCTAACTTTATTTCATTATTATAAAATAAAGCTAAGCCTCCACTAGCACCGCTAGGGTCAACTGAAAACAATTTATTATAACCAAACTGAGATTGAAATTTTTGTAAATAAGAATAACATCTTTTAGTTTCCGATAAAAATAAAATATCCGGCTTGTGCTCTCTCCATAAATCCCTTAAGTAATTTTCTGTCAGATCAGCCCCTACTCCCTGACAGTTCCAGCTTAATATCTTCACGTATGAGCCGGTGGTTTCGGAAGAGCCACCATCCCTTTCTTAGACCCTCGATTTATACCTCGAGATTTTGCTCCCTCCTTGGGTTTGATCTTACCCGCAGCTCTCTGATTGCTTACATCATCTGCAAGTTTAGTAGACATTACATTAGCCAATAACCTTTTTCCCGGTGAAGCCACCAATTTTCCATAATTCTTTCGACCCTTAATTCCTTTAGCCCCAGGAATACTAGATCCTTTCTTTATTTTAACCTTATTACTATCCAATACTATACCATTCAATCCTTGACTAACATAAGCAATATCATTTGACAAATCTTTAGGGACTGAAAAAATACCTTGAGAGTCACTTTTTTCCTCCTCTGGAATAATCTGTCCATCATCATCATTAGTTTTCTCCTCTGTCACTGGAATGTCAGTTTCCTCATCCACATGACACTCTCCATCCTCTAATAAGTCATCGTTACTCTCCGAAAACTGTAGACCTGCATTGATATCGTTATCTTGCATCTCTGGAACATCCTCCATTACCAAATCATTAAGATCATCTTCTTGCTCTGTTTTTTCTTTCTCATGTGTTGCCTTGGAGACTGATTTGGGCTGGTACAAGGGCTTTGGCCAAGCTGGACCTGCTCCTTTCCTACCATATCCTGCTCCCTGGGATTGTGAATGAACTTCTATAAAGCTATCTTTAGCTACACCCTTTCCTGAGCTCTCGCTATTTTCAGCCCAAGTTCCCGGGAAGCTCTTTTTCTGTCCCCAAGTGGGTACCTGGTTCTTTTCAATTCTCCGATGATTTTGTTTGCTACTATCACCCATCTCCGAATGATAATGGAATCCTCCAACCGTTTCTTCACCAGAAAATTCTAAAGCTCTTTTTGCAGCTGGTTTCCTTGGTTTTTCCCATCCACCGTCTTGTCCTTGAGACAATTGTTTAGCATTATTATGCTGTCTTTGGCCACCTCTGCGATCTCCATAGTCCTCATACATCTTGTTCCTGCTTCTCTGCATCG
>NW_003302503.1:20976-22734 GCF_000004255.2 Arabidopsis lyrata subsp. lyrata | reverse complement strand
GACATACTACCATGTCATGTGTTAACCGAGAACAATGTTGGCAGAAATTTACCAATTTCTCATAATCCAGAGAGACCACCACCTCATCACCTGTATCAAAGGGCACCACCATTTGAAACACAAGGGGGTGGATAACATAGATGCTCCCTGAATCCACATCAAGATCACGGATCATCCCTATTTTTTTTCCAATAGCCTTGAGAGTTGCTTCTTCCCATAAGTGCATTGGTAGGCCAGAAACTTTTACGCAAAAGTTTATAGCCGACGGATACGTAGCAGAAATTATAGACTCCCATCTGACCAAAGCAACCATCCATCCATCAAAGTGATATGGCATGTTCTTCAAAACACCTTGCAAATCCTCTTCAGCTTGAAAGTTGAACTGAAAAATACCTTTCCCTAAGTCAGCTCCAACCACCTTATCTTCCAGTTTCCAGATTTTTGGCATATTCGCCACCAGAGAATCCATCCTTTGGACACTCGGGTTCATCAATCTCCCAATTAGAGTAAGGGAAAATTGTTGGATCCTTCGAGACAAAATAGAGCCAGAAATCTTCACCACCTCTATGCGAACCATCGCAGCCTTGCCTTTGTTCAACGATAATTGAGCCATATGAACCAAACACAACCGTATCTTAACACTCTTTCGAAACTGAGACAAAACAAGACGTGAAAACAAAAGATTAGGTTCTTTATCTGCTGTTATTTGAGAGAACAGTATGATAAGAGACGAGATAAAGATGTGAGACTTTTTATAGAGGCACCACCAATGAATTGCCTTTGAATCTCCACAGATCAAGCACCGTAAAACCCAAATCTTCAATAATTCCTTAAGTTCCCAGAAGATCAAATCATTGAACCAAATCAAACCTATTGAAATTAATGAGAAAGAATTTCGAGAATGATAAGAATCTCTACTCTTACCATTTTTGATGGACATGACTGGTCGTATCCAAAATCCCGTCATTATTTGATCCTTAAAAAACCTTTTACCAAATTCTGAATTACTCCCAAGCATACCCAATCCCTCCGATCCTCCTTGATATATCTTAACCCCAATTAAGCGAAAGAGAATTCCCAAATTTACTCCTTCCCCAATCCATCGAGAGCCACATATTCCCCAAATTAAACAAATGCCCAATCTTCTAATCAGCCTAAGAAATACTAATATCACGCCGGATAATAGATTTTCATAGGAGATCCAATAAGCTTGATTACAATCAAAAACACAATCTCTTCGATTCCATTCACGGCAAACAACACTGAAGACCAATAGAACTCCCCAGATCCATAGCAAAAAGATAACCCAGAACAGAAGACACAGCAAAAAAAGAAAACTCGAGATTCTCATCACTTAAACCTAATCGCCATCGCCGTCGCTCCTCTGTCCTACCTTTTACATCGCTGTCACTTAAACCTAAACATTTCTTTATCACCGTCAAGTTTGTAAACATTTGATAAATAATATATCAAATTGAAGCCCTCCAAACAAAGAGTTCAAGTCCACCTTTAGACCTTTGAAAAAGCTAATGTTTGTGACCCTAAACATTTAGAATATATATATGAGGGTAATATCTATATATAATAATATTTGAGAAGTGTTTTTGCTGACGTGTCGGACTCTCGGCTCTTGTTGAGTCATTGATTTTACGTAATTACTTAATTACCCTTAATGAAATCTAATTAATTTTGGAAAAATTAACCAAAAAAACAAAGGAACAACGAAGTACCAGTTAGGAAGCTTTAATTGAATTCATC
>NW_003302503.1:0-958 GCF_000004255.2 Arabidopsis lyrata subsp. lyrata | reverse complement strand
AATAAAAATCATTAATCTTGGATTTGAATCCTAGTACCAAGATCTTTGATACTATAATCAGACTCAGAACTCATTAATCTCATTCAGAGGTATAATTTACAGTCGTTCAATCATATACACTAGGATATGACCCGCGGTACACCGCGGGATAATTTTTGTTTTTTACTATTTTGTTATAAACTTATGAATTTGATGTATTAATTTTTTTTTATTGGTACCGTAACGAAAGTTTGATAATGTATGGTTTTTAATAAGATTTTACCCACGGTACACCGCGGTCTGCGAAATAATATTTTATTACATATAACAATATTGATTTTTTACAGTTTTTTAATTAGTATTAGAATTATTTGATTTAAATTTTTAGTGCTTTTAGATTTAACCCGTAGTATATATGTAATTTAGTAATTAAGTATTATAGTTACACATTTAAAGATATCAAAAGACACTAACAATTCTATTTAAATCCTACCTCGGATTATTGCTAATTGTAACCCGCTCCACTATTAAATCTGCGAATTTTTAAATATAATTTTTTTCAAGATTGTTTTTTTCACATTGAAATATTGTATTTGTTTGATCGATATGAATAATTATAATCATATTCAACTATTTAATATTTGAATAATATAGTTTTTGTTGTTTTTATATCTTTTTGTATTTGTTTTGGTAATTTTTTGTTTAACTGTTATCGCACCTACTGGCCAACCCGTCATCAAAATCCCGCAACGCATCCATTTTTAACTGCTGGACCAGCCGTACAAAACGTTAAATATCGCTTAAACCGCAACCTTCCGTTTCGGTAACTGTCCATTTTCGCAACTGCTCGTTTTCACAAATTCTTTTAACTGCAACTGCATTCGTTCGTCTAAACCAGTTAGGCTTTAAATATGGTGATATTAAAATTATAAAATATAATATGGGTTTAAATTATTAATGACAACAACATTATTCCTTC
>NW_003302504.1:39647-51199 GCF_000004255.2 Arabidopsis lyrata subsp. lyrata | reverse complement strand
CGATTCCTATCACCTTTTTAGTATAAAGATTTTGTTTTAGGGAGACTTTCAGGAGGTATACTAACAAAAAGTTCGACTCTTTTTTTATTTTTTATTTTATTTTAGTACTATTGCACACAAATTTATAAAATAAAAAATTAATATTCGTGATGTATACTAGTAATAAAAACAACAAGAACTAGGTTTCAAAGTCATTACTTCACTATATAAGATATTTCATCTATGTAAAGTGCGTGGAGAGTTACCTAATATAAGTCAAAACAATTTTTTTATGTATTAAGTTCAAACTTTAGGATATCTTTTTTTTTTTTACAACATCATATCAAGTACATTTAATTTTCTCTCTGAATCTCGTAATCTTAAACCGTTTTTCCTTTGTAGATCATTTTTTGTTTTTGACAGCCTTTGTAGATCATTTATATATTGTGTGAGAAATATCACACATTAAAAGTAGGAAAAGATTAAATTAGAAATTCATAAAACTTAAAATGATAACAGAGTCTAATTTGTTGATCCAATTAGGATTTATCGGTTTAAGATGGATTGACAAAACTCATTTCGAGATAGCATGTTAGGTTCCACATTAGTACTTAAAAAGAATCTAAAATAGAATATACAAGTTTAAGATAGACCAATTCACTCATTGTCAACTGTTTTTTGTAAAAAAAAATCCAAAAACAATTATCGGAAAACTTGGCTTAAAAAGAAAAACTATTTTGTAAAATCAGTAAGCTAATAGAAACTAGTTCTTTAACAATTCTCCTTATCCTAGAAGAACGCCGTACGAGATCTTGAACACTGAAAAATGAAACTAAAAAAATCCGACAACAATTAAATATCGTCACTTGAAGGTATTAAATATGATTATTAACATCCTATTTAGTTGCTCAGACCATTTTTCTTCTCTCCTGCTGTGAATCCTTCACTTCACATGCTATTTATATCGTCAACCAATTACATAATTAACAATTACGTACATTCGAATCTACATTAATTAATGAAAAACCTGTTAACATAGTTTCCTTTGTTTAAACTATCGGTTGAGAATGTGTGATACCATTCACATCTTAACCGGAGTTAGAACAGGTTTGGGGGTTCAAATATGGCTTTTGGAAGCCACTGAGTGAAGAAGAAGGTTTTAGTAAGGAAGGGAAGAGTTGGAGGCTCTGATGGTTACAGAAGATTTGCCATTAGGTCAATTTAATTAGGTTTAAATTCCTTTGATCTTCTTTCATTTGTATGCAACATTCAGTTCGGATTTCGCTTGTGATTCTAAGCTCATGTATTCTCTATGAGAGCTGCGATTTATTTAGTCTTTAACTTACAGTATAACTTATACCTACTAGTAAAATACGCTACAAATTCTTGTCATTGTCGCACAAATGATTAAATATGTTTTTATCTATTGAAAACATAAATTTAGTGGCATGTTAGTCTTCTCTAATTTAATTGATTATGAACATTCAACATGTCGAGAAAGATGGCATGTTAGTCTTCTTCTCTAATTGATACTTACAAATAATATAAAAGTGACCCATGTGATCCCTTGAGTGTCGACATTTTAATTTGGATTCGTGAAAATTAAAAGATGCACTTGTTTGAATTGTGTTTTAAGCAAATAGAATTGTAATCCTTGTCCATGCACACACTCGCAATCACTGTAAAATTAAACAAATTAAAAAAAAACGCACACACAACTTGAGATTTGGCTACGTATCTACGATCTTACGATGTGATCTTGCTTAATAGAATTATTTGATACAAAGACACTTTTTAGGTCGACACTAACCAATTTTCAACATATATATATATATTCCACGAAATACACACGTCTCTAACTTAGACTCAAAGACTAGAAACCTTATTTTTTTCCTCTTGATTTATAAATACAACCTAGGAACCAGAGTCTTCCACCGCACGGGTTCATGTTCCATCGAGCAGACTCTTGCTCACTAATAGACACCGAAACTCAACTCTTGTTTTTTTTTTCTCCTAATATTTCGACTAAGCTAAGACAAGACACCTTCTTTTGTATTCATTTTCACATAAAAATTCATGTCTCTTTTACTTTTAGTAACGTAGTAAATTTTCTAATTGCATTAGGATAACATTTCATATTAACAGTATCTTTACTACCCCATTTTTCCAAGTTTCATGTAAATCTTCGATCCGAGATGGAATGGTCAATATGAGTAGTTGACTTTATAGGTGATTGAAGTAGACGGTTATGGAAGTGTAAATTACTACTTATGATTCGTATACACATGCTAAAATTTGGTTCGGCAGGGATCAAAAGAGGCATTATTTCCAAATCTTATCTTCCCAATCCAAATATCTTCATTGATCTTTTTTTTGCCTTCAAGCTTCTCTTATTGAAAATATTTCCCGCACTCTCTTTGACACATGCATATACTCTTCTATAACTTTATGACAATTTATCTTAATTAGCCACGACGTTCACTTCAAACTATGCTTTAACCTTTAACAGTTCATTTTCCAACCGTTTCGAGTCTTTTCTACACGCCTCTCCACTTTCAGTCAAATGAGAGTGAAATAGGAAATGATTTGTAATAATGAATTATATGTTATGAAATTTGACATCGTTGTAGTTAAAGCATGAAAAACCAAAGACGGCCTCTAGAGTTCTAAAGTGAAGGGTATGCCAGTGCTTGGGAGCCACGCAGTACCAGCTATGAATTTTCCAACAGTGAAAGCAGATACATCAGAGGCTTTACTCAAGACATGAAACCCTTTCCAACGGACTCGCCACCTCGTGGATGAAGCCGGTCCGATATTCTTATATTTTGCATAGAACAGCGTGTTGAGACCATATGTCGAACCTTTAGTCCACGGTGACCACCCGACCGCATTCACAACACTATCTATATACGTCTTAAGAACCACAGTGCGCGAGTACTTCATCCAAGGTCGGCCCATATAGGTTTTAACGCTACGGACCACCAGTTTTAGATCATGAGCCGGTATGATTATTGAGTTATGGATAGAGATCCCTGTGTTTTGAATTAGATCAGTACGACCTTGTGCGGTTATCACATTGGCTTGACCTTTGAGTGGCCGACGAGGGAGGATAAGTCAGTTTTGGAAAACGACGGCTGCGTTTCCGAAGATAAAATCTACGGTTCCGTAAATGTAGCATTCACGGTAAAACTGGCGTTGCGAATGGACCATCAGTGTGTCTTGGTCTCCTTCGATTGAGCATCTATGGAAGACTGAGAGGTGCGAGGATGACCGTAGTGCCACGGCCTGTCCCTTGGCCGGACCCGCCGTGTTCCGGAACGCTATACCTTTAGCAATGAAGTGAAGTCCCTCAACTGGGGCATAGATTCTCATGCTAAACGTCCCTTATATGTGACACATTGAACATATTCTTTATCTCGTTCAGAACAAGAGCAAAACCAGTATTGTTCACTGAGAAAAATATATTAGTAATAGTCAAATTTAATTTGTTGTGTGCAAAGAAAGTGAATCGGTGGTAAGAATTGTTGATGCAGTTATTTTGGTGTTCTGCACTAGTCATTGAAGTAGTACAAGAAATCATTCAGGAAGCTGAGATGCATAATTGATGATGAGGAGCTCGAGTACTTAGATGTAGGAGCGTCTGTTAAGTCAGAAAAAGGAAAATTATCTTTGTTTGAAGACAAAAGAATTTTGTATGCAAAGGGGAAAATTTGCTTGAAGAGAAAAAGAAATTGGTAAAAAACGAAAAAAATTCCTTATGGAATTTGGAAATATGTCTTATGTGTGATTGGAGGAACATGAGGCGCAAGTTTCTGTTTGTTATATAAAGGAGACGTGATCTTATGAGAATGTGGATTTGAAGAGAATAAAAATCCAAAAGAGATTCAATGTGAGAGATATTGTGTGTGATCGTGTATGACGTATTTTCGTAGTTTGGTGCTTGTGTGATCAAGCTTATTTGGGGTGTTGGTATTGACGTACGTGTTGGAGTGTTTTGGTGATCGTTTAGTTCGTTGGTGTGATGATTCGTGTGTGGTGGTTATTCCAGAGACTTGGAGAATTGAAGTTTAGGCTCAGAGGGAGTTTAGCTCAAGATAAGGTTATCCTAATTAAATCTAAACTCATGGGAGTTTAGTTAGGATAGAGATTTATCTTTAAGATTTCATGTAATTAGAATGGAGCGGTGAATCAAGAAGGTGTTGCTTGGTTTACGCGTTTGCGATTTGGTTGTATTTGCTTTCTTGTTCAAGTGAAATCAAAATCTGAACGTGGTCTCGGAGAGTAAGAAAAACCGAACCTCGTTAACAAATTTTTTGTCTCGTTTACTTTCTGCACTTTATTGTTACCTTACTCGTACTTATAAGTGGTATCAGAGCAGATTTTTTATAGAGATTTAGTCTTGTTTCAGGTAGATCATGGTAAGGTTCAAGATATCATTCAGGAGATCATTCAGGAGATCGTTCAGGAAGTAAAACAGAGCTAAGAATCATGTGTTATGGATTCATACAACTTAGGAATGCTTGGTCTAGGAGATAATCATTACAAAGATGGTGCAATGGGGTTTCATCCTTAGTTTCGATGGAGGCGGCCCTTGAATTAGTTTTTGACCATGATGTGACTCAAGTAAGGGGAGATTGGTGTTGGTAGGTTGTTGTGTTACTAGTGATGAAGTCATTGAAGCTAGAGTTGTTGAGTTCACATACATAGTCAAAAAGGGGGAGAATGTTGATGCACTTATTTGGTGTTCTGTACTAGTCGTCGAAGTAGTACATGAACTAGTACCAGTGGCGGATGCAAGAAGGAGGGAGTGGGGTCACATGACCCCTATAAATTTTATATATTATGTTATTTTTAGTGTAAATTTGATTGAATTTGAGGAAATATTTGGTTAACATTAGTGTTTGACCCCTATAAATTTTTGTTCTAACTTCCAAATGACCCCTTTAATTCATATAATTTTCAATTTATTATCCATCATAATTTTTTTATTTTATTTTGACCCCTATAAAACTTGTTTCTAGATCCGCCACTGACTAGTACTAGAAGTCATTCAGGAAACTAAGAAGCATAATTGATGATGAAGAGCTCGAGTACTTGGATGTAGGAGCGTCTGTTAAGTCAGAAAAAAAAAATTTATCTTTGTTTGAAGACAAAAGAATTATGTATGCAAAGGGGGAAATTTGCTTGAAGTGAAAAAGAAATTGGTAAAAAGGATAAATCCTTTTCCTTATGAAATTTGGAAATATGTCTTATTTGTGATTGGAAAAACTTGAGGTGCAAGTTTCTATTTGTTATATAAGGGAGACGTGACCTTATGAGAATGTGGATTTGAAGAGAATAAAAATCCCAAAAGAAATTCAATGTGAGAGATATTGTGGGTGATCGTCATGGGCGGATCTACGTAGTGGAAGAGGGGGGCAGCTGCCCCGGTAAAATATCAATTTTTTTGTACTTTTAATGATTTCAATAAAGATTTATTAAGTCAAAAGGTAAAATGAAGCAACTTGCCACCCATTAAACCATGATCAGATCCCACCATGCCCTTTTTTATTTTATTTTTAATTCATTTTCATTCCTTTTTTACTTATTATCTTCCCTAATCTTGGCATTAATTGTTTATCTTTCTTATTCTAGACTTAATATTTCCAAAATCAATATTATTTTCATTTTGTTTAGATTGGTTTTTCTTTTCTTATTTAGCTTTCTCTTAAATGTCTTTTCAATGTAGAATTTTTATTGGTTTATTCCAAACAATGTTATAATGTAGCAATATTAAAAAACTAAAAAAGTATATGATGAATTATTATTTTTTATCTTGAAAAGTCGGTATAGTATTTTGCCCCCAGTAAAAATGTTTCTAGATCCGCCACTGGTGATCGTGTGCGACGTAGTTTCGCGGTTTGGTGCTTGTGTTATCAAGCTTATTTGGGGTGTTGGTATTGACGTACGTGTTGGAGTGTTTTGGTGATAATGTGGTTCATTGGTGTGATGATTCGTGTGCGGTGGTTTGGAGAATTGAAACTTGAAATACAAGACCCTAGTTAGTTTAGTGTTAACTTTTTAAATGCTATGTAATTAATACAAATAACTTTCTTTCTTTTTTGCTTTATCCCACACAAACGGCTTTTTAGCCTATATATAACCTATATATATCACATATAGTCTATAATATTATGGTGCTATAAATTCTTGTTATTTGTCAAATATAAATTTAGTAATTTCAGAATATAATTTATATACTATATTCATTTTGAATAATTATATAATTTGTTATGAACAATATTCAACTTGTCGAGAAAGATGGCATGTTCGTCTTATCTGATTAATACGTAGAAAATGTCCCATGTGATCCCTCGAGTGTTCATGCACACACTCTCACGCAATCACCACCTTTCTCGTACATCTGTTATCTCTTTAAAGATAGTTAGCAAAAAAAGAAAAAGAAAAAAAAAATCTCTTTAAAGAAATTAGAAATACACTAGGAAAGACATAGACATTAGTTTGTACGTAGTTGTGTGAATGTCAAGAGGCACATAGAATGGAAACTATTGTTTGGATTGGATCTGGAAGACACAGGAGGTTTAAAAAGAAAAAATTGGTAAGCATTTTAGTTGTGCTTTATCCAGAATAAAGTAATTAACAACATTGTTCGACCCCAAAAAATATAAAGGGTAAGGTAATTAGTCATATCTTATGATAATAACTAATAAGAATCATATGTGTATATAAAAAATATGGTATCCAGAAAGACATAAACTAACAAGAAAAATAATTTGTGGTTTGTTGATCAAAATGGGCATTAAGTATAGACCAATGGGAATATCTAATATTTGTTATACCAATTTATCAAAATTTGACTAAAATTTGTTATACCAATTTGACTAACATTTTTTATAACAATTTGACTAAAGTTTGTTATACCAATTTATCAAAACTTGAAATATCCAAAAAAACATTGACTGCTCACATGACCGAATTTCTTAATGTGTAATTTTTTTTTTTTTTAACATCTAGCTTTTCTTTCATTAACCGGTGTAGGGGTGATACAAATAGTCAACCAGCCAAGATGGTGGTGTAGTGAAAATGTGTATAATGTGTCATTGTCTAAAGTACTACTCCCTCCGTTTTCGAATAGTTGTCGTTTTAGAGTTTTTTTTTTTGTTTTAAATTAGTTGTCGTTTTAAGGTAATAATGTAATTTATGCCAATAACTACCCAAATTACCCTCATTTTATTGAACACAAATTATTTGTAAATAATTACTTGTCTTTTTTATGAGGTTAATATAGTCATTGTATATATTTTCTTAATTTGTCCAAATACAGTTAAAACGACAACTTTTAAAAAACAGAGGGAGTATTTCTTATATACCAATTAAGGGTTGGAATTTTTTCTATATTTTTGGATTATGTTCAAGTATGGTTCGTTTGTTAATTTAGTTGTGAAATTCAAAGATAAATTTCAATTTCTTCGGTTAGATAATATCTTATGTTTTTACATATGTTAAATTTGATTAAAATAAGATAATACAGTAGAACCTCTATAAATTAATACTCGATAAATTAATAAACACGATAAATTAATAAATTTGGCCGGTCCCTAGTCGGGCCAATGTAAAAATTAACCAAATTCGATAAGATAATAAGATAATAAATTTTTTGAAATCTCTATGTAAAAATATAGTCCCAGTAATATCATAAATTAATAATCATGTAATTTTCACACATATATATATATATAATAGTTTTAGTGTTTTTCATAAAAATAGCCGAAAGCTTTTGTAAGTTTTAAAATTTTGAATATGCATAATTTTTGTTGTAATAGTCTTATATGTTTTTAAAATACAACAATGAATGTCTTTGTGAATTTTAATTTATGTATATCGTTTATATATGTGAATTCTATAATCGTTGTTGTTCATTGTCAAAATAAATTATTTTTTTTCGAAATATTAAGTGTTTAAGGCTAAAACTATAAAATTTATAACATCCAAAACATTAATCTTAGTTAGATCACATTGCTTTAGCTCGTATTTTTTTTTAAAAAAAAATTCACAATTGAAACAAAACTTTCGATAAATTAATAAATATTAATTTACGTTATAAATTAATAATTATTAATTTATAGATAAATTAATAAATATTAATTTACGTTATAAATTAATAATTATTAATTTATAGATAAATTAATGTCACTATAAATTAATAAAATATCATGATCCCAACCCCTGTTCTAAAAATCCCCGCCTAACCCCGATTATTCCCCGCTTAATCGCTAGGCCCACCCTCTCCGCTTCGATTAATGACTAATCCCCTAAAAAATCAGTAACCCGATTATTCTCCGCCTAATCCGATTGCTTCCCGCCTAATCCGATTATTTCCCGCCTAATCTTACATACTCCGATTATTTTTTAGATTGCAAGTATAAAAAAAACATTTTATTTTTGTTATTCAATCATTTGAATTGGGAGTTTGTGATGTTTTACATAACTTGTGTTCAAATTTTAATAAAAATCATAAAAATTTGTTTTTATTGTAATTTTGAAAACAATATTGGATTAATATATTTTAAACATATTAAAATAACCCTAAAACTAATTCCCGATTAATCCCCGATTTTAATCCGATTTTCCGATTAATCGCTAGGCCCATGCCGAGCGCCCGACTAGCGCCTAGCGATTTTTCAAACAATGATCCCAATATTATTAATTTATAGAGGTTTTACTAATAAGTACACTTATTCAAAAAAAATGGCCCCGTAATCTTTAGCTAAAACTGTCCGATATAAGTATATTTAGCTCGGTTTAGTTTTGGTTTGGTACGGTTTAGTTCGGTTTAATGCTCAATCCTATCGAGAAACAAAAATCTAACAACCTTGGTCGACGTTACCCTAACACCTCTCTTTCAATCTCCGATCAAATCCAAACGCATTCTTCCGATTTCGCCGGAGAAGATGCAGCAGAGAAAGCCGACGGCGGGTAGACCCAGTGGTACCGATGGATCCGATTTCTCATACCGCATGGTCGTTGACTCTCGTAAGTTTCCAAAATCCCAAGTCTCCAGATCCTATTTTCTCTCGATTTCTTCTTGATCCATTCGTTTTCTTTTTGTTTAAGGTTACACGAAGGTCACTAAAGAAAAAGCTCGTCTCCGTCCTTTGATCTTTGTTCAGGTACTTTCGTTTTCCTTATGTTAGAAACCGAATCTCTTTGATTTTAGATTGATTAGTCTAGAATTCGATTTTGTGATGCATTGCAAAATGTTACATCCTTGAGCACTGAATTTATCATAGAAGTAGTTTATGTGATCAGGTTCTCACAATTGCAGTCTCACATTCGTTGCTTTGTTCTCATTGAGATTGTAGTGTTCTTGAAGTTGTGTAGCCTTAGTTTAAATAGTTCGATATTCTCTTTTTTAGCATAAATCTTTTAGGTTTTTGCTTGCAGGCTGCGATTTATTTAGTCGGATTATCGTGTGCGTTTCTGACAACGACTAAAAAGGATGAGAGGAACACCCTTGCAATTGCAGCAGCTGCTGCTGGCTTAGTGTCTTCATTCATAGGAGAATTAGGTTAACACTCTCTTCTTTGTTGTTTTGCCGGTTACGCATAACGGAAAGTTGTATCCTTTTGTTTTGGTTTCTTTATATATGTTTGTTGTCTCTGTTGGAAAAAGGTTGTAGACGCAGCAGAGTAAACCTTTTGAGGCTCTATACGGCTGCATCTACCATTGTTATGGTTCTTTCAGTGTTTTGTGCTGTTAGGAGCAGATTAACTATGGAGGTAAATCGACTAACTTAAACAAACTTTACTCTTATATTATTGATTTATATACACTGCCATTTTTTTGTCGGCATCATTAGTCTTTTGGCTGATAAGCTTCTATTAGTTAGAAATACATGTAAAGGATCAGGTAATGAGGATTATACTTTTCTAGTCATGAAAAAATGGTTGATTGTGGTTGTAATAGTATCACAGAATATGAAATTAAGCTTGACGTTGATACTATCACCTGACTCTCAATAAATGTTGTAGGAACGGAATAGCACTGGAACAACCGCGAAGCTTGAGCTCGCAGGTTTCATTTGTGCTCAATTTGGTAAAACTTCCTGAAGATTCTCTTCGTTTCTTTATTGTCTACAGTACACGTACTTGCAAGCTTGGGTTGCATATTCCGGGATTATGGATCATTCGGGTTTTTTGTTGAATGCAGGAGCGGTGGTGCAGATATTAGTGATCATCGTTACGGGGTCCCTTGTCAATAATATGTCTCCGCCTACAAAAGCAGCATAGAGGAACATAAAACTTGGGCACTGTCGTGTGTGCTTCTCTTACATGAAGAAGAAAACTTAGAATTTGTAAGTTTTGAACCGTTGTTTTCTCCACCAAATGATTAGTGTTATATTATATATACAACGTTGTTTACTTAAACTTTTCAATTAATCATTCAAAAACACATTTCTCATTGAGAGATGTACCAAATAAGTCCTTTAAATAGCACATCGGAATATAATTCTCTTAGAGAACATGCAGGTCTGAATGGTGACATAATGCGGTAAAAAAATTCTTAGCCGTAAAAAAGCGGTAAGAGATATTTTCATAGAGAGAAACGATAAGGAATATATGTAAGAGATGTATGTAAAGTTTACCGTCTTTTACTTTACCGATTTTGTGATTCGTACTGACAAACGCAGCCGTTACCGTTGTGGGTTGCAAATCTTATCCCTTTGATAGTTTCTTAATCAAAATGTTCTTTTAATTAAAAATGGGTTTACATTGATTATCCAATAGTTACGTTCTCATGCGTAACGATTCAATTCATATAGAAAATAAAATAATTCATCGGCCGGTAACTACATGAAGCAATATAAAATTAGGCAAATATTAGAGGACGATAAATGTTATAATTAAAGAGTGTTGTATGAGACTCACAGTCATGTTGTTTTCCAGCCAAGAACACCAAGTGGCCCATGTTGATGCTCCCTTGCCAATTATCTCCTCATATATTCCATTCTATTGATGTACGTTTTTTTTCAATTTATTCCAAAATTAGGAAAATCGTTTTCTATGATAATCAGGGTTCCTACGTGGAAGCCGTACTTATCACATGATCTTTGGTTACTAAGTGAATATTATTGCGACGGTCTATTATTGTATCATGATCCACAGTCAGCTAGAAAGCTGAAATCTCCTTGTTACAACTATTGGATTGAACTCAAGTTCGTATCTTTGTAATAGCATTATTGAAATGTCAACTAAAAATTAGCGATAATAATGTTACGCATCCTTAGTAGTTAATACGTTACAAAAGGTGATAGGTGAGTCTCAATAAAAGAAGTAATTAGATAGTACTTTGTAAGTAAGTAGTAAATAAATTGCATTCGCAATAACATAGAACATTCGAAAACACTCTAGGCATGTTCAATGGATCCGCGTCACCCGCGCAAATAGTTTGGAGTTTGTACTTGAACCTTGTTTCTTGAAGTTGGGATCACATAGAAAAACTTCCAAACCGTATTTGAACATAACTAAGAGAAGATTCTCATCATATTCATACCACTTTTTGTCTTAGTTAAG
>NW_003302504.1:0-16988 GCF_000004255.2 Arabidopsis lyrata subsp. lyrata | reverse complement strand
TTATATTTTAAAATAAAATAAATATTAAATTTAAGAATTTATATATAATTTATTTTTATTATTCCGCGTGAAATATATCAAACCTATATTTTTTGGTGAGCGGAGAGAATAATAAATACCGATAAAATTGGTATAAAAATATAAAAATGTTAATTTTAATAATGTTTTTATGATGATTCAGAATTATTAAATCAATAAATTTTTTAATATAAGTGGTCTATAAAGTTATCAATCAAAGCTACTATAAACTATTGTAATGACTAATGAATTCGTAAAATACTCAATAAGTTGTTAATGGTAATTGATCAAAACTTATTGATAATGAAACTAAAAGTGCAAATAGAGAAAAAAAAAAGTTTAGAATTTTAAGGAGTAAGTGCATAGAGAATTGGATTTTTTGGGGAGTAATGGAGGACAGATGGGTGATGTTAAAAGTGAGGTGGACAAGTTGGACCCACAACAAGAACACAAGCGGCGTCGTTAATGGCCGTCCGATTGTTTTCAATCTGACGTCATCAAACCCTCGTTTTTATTTTGGTTCCCCATTGCGCGGGAAATCTTATTCGTTGTTGGAAGGGTAAATATGACATTTCACTCTGGTACTTTTTCCTGGGTTTGGGACCTCACTTTCCAGAATTATTTCGTTTTAAAAAAAACAATTAATTTGGGACCACCACGAGTTTTGAAAACACTCTTGTAAATCTTCTTTTATTATTATTGCAGAAAAAAAAAATGTGTATTTGGTTTTTTGTCGTTTTTGGGCCACTTGAGAGAATAGTAATGAATAAGAAAATAGTCGTGAACTAGCAGAGATACTAACCAGTAATCACTAAATTGGCGGTTTGTTTTTATACCCAAAAGATGTTTTATGTTTTTCGAGATTATTATTTTTTCCTTTTTAATATGGTCTCTTTAACAGGTTTATAAAAAATCTATAGCTGTTTTTGTCGATATAGATTGTGAATTACCAAATACCATCTTATCTTTGCTAGACCTTAACTAATATACATTTTTCCGATCCGTTATAAAATATACGAAGTTTTGTGCATATTCTAACTTTAAAACGTATATTGTTCCTCTTTCTACAGGGATTCAATCCATATGCTCTTGTGATCCATTGATCCCCCCGTCCCACCGTCAGCTTGACTCCTCTCTTCTATCGGAATAATATTTTCGCCGCTATTTGACTCTGTTGTAGTCGGAGACCTTCTTTAGGTCATAGGCGGAGCTTCCAATTAGGAGATCGGGTTAAGATGTGAAGATTTCTTGAAGTCTTCTTAGGGGTTTTTCTCAGACGGAACCGGTGGTCCTCAATCTGATCTGCAAAAGCGAAATCTGTAGAAGGAAGGCGGTGGTGGATGATTGAAGCCGGCGGCGGAGTTTGCACCGGATCGTGGATCTCGGGCGGCACCGTTCGTGTATCTCTCTCCTTCTCGCGTCTCAACACGGCGTCTCAACACGTGTTGTACACGCGGCACCCTTTTTTTTAATCTCATCAATTTAGGTTTGATTAAGCAGAGTTAATGCTAATTAGGGTTGTAAACGTAGGAGTTTGGGCTTCTTCTGTACACCGCTTGTTTAGCCCATTAGGCTCTTATCAATACAGCAGTTGGCCGACAAAAAAAAAAAAAAAAAAAAAACGTACATTAAAGTAGAGCTAGTATATGTGTGTCAGTGTGTATCGAGTATCGAAAATACATTCTTTATAAATTAGAGTGTCTAGATTTGAAATTCTCAACGAAAAAAAAACAAAAAATCATTTAAAAGAAGATGTTTAACCAGTTGTGTAGAAGTAGACATATTATGAATTATAACTCGTTAGTCGTTACATATGAAATTAGTTAATATCTATATATTTTTAAGAGATTTATCGGTGTAATACTTAAAAATATGTTTTGCTACCTAGTTTCCAACACTTGGAGATTCTTCACAAGACTTATAATCAATCATGTTAAAGATTATTATGGCCATGTTCGAAAATTAATCTGTCGCATGTTTTTGAAGAAGCCGATGACACATTAAATTAGGTTTGAAGATGTGGCAATATCCGTTTTTCTTAAAAAAAAAACTTTGGTATGAGAGCAATGTTATTTATGTCTATTGAGTGATCTTACTCTCTCTGTTCTTAGATATTTGATGTTTTGAATTTTTTTCTTGTTTCACAAAAATTGATGTTTTGTAATAGCATTATTACTATTTTTATTTGTGACCAATAGAAAAAGAAGAGAAGTGAAATTAATATTATTAAATTAATAATAAAATAATTAAAAAAAATAAAAATGACTTTTTCGTAATTAGTATCTAAAACTCAAAATATCACTCTTTTAAAAAGAGAGAGTAAAAGATTCCGGCAATTTGTTTATCATGTCAACACCAACGATAGTTTTTTATATCAATGTCGTGGTATGAAATTAAATTGGTGGTATGAGAATCTTATAATTTTACGTGAATGCACATGTCCACAAATTAAACTACAAGTTCGGAATCTGATTATTTTATCAATCTCAATATATAGTACACTATGGTACGTAGGAGAAAATTTAGGATCAAGTGCTAAACCTAACCACGATTTCAACCTCACCTATTCCAATCATTTTGTTAAAAAAATCCGATCTTTTTTGTATAAAGGATGTTGAAATTTCTAAGATTACTATTAAAAGAGAAAAGAGGTGAATAAAATAGGGACACATGAGCACGGATGGTATATACGAGGTGTTGGTGTGTATCCCATAAAAAAAAACTATTTGCCGTAATTCGCATTTGAAGGTTCCGATGAGAATATTTAGAATTTCGTTTCATATTTTACTCTTCATCATCAAAACCCTCACCAAAACTTTAACATTGATACCAAAAAAAGAAAGAAAAAAAAAACCTCAACAAAAAAAAAAAGAGTTATTTACCCGTAGACACACTTTCTCAAGTTATCTATCATTCTAGCACACTTTTTCTTTCTCACAAGTTTTATATGTGTGTAAAGACGTAAATACCCTGAAAAGAAACTCTAGTGTTTTTTTTTTTTTTTTTATATAAAGTTTTCACCTTAGCCGCAGTCTCTCTTAGTAAAAACATTGGGATAACCTCTTCCAATACATCTATTTGCCACCGACCATAATCCTCGAGCGAGGCGGCGACGGAGAATCTATTAAATCGTCGTGGTGGTTACTTGCCATTGATGAAGCATATTGAGGAAGGTCAAGGTCGTTGGTTGGGCTATGCCGACGGCGGCGATGAGTTGTGGTATTGGCAAAATTTGGTGGCGCCGTCTTCGTAATCGTCGGTTTGTTGAAACGACGGAGGAAGAATCTTCCGTTGGTTTCATCTCTCTCGAGTCAAGCTTATTCCTTGTATTATCAAAATCAGCTTGTAATCGAATTTTCATTTCTTTCTATGAATCTATCTATCTTGAAAAATTGTTGGCCATAAAGAGCAGTGTGCTACTTTCAATTTGCTTCTTCACTATTAGTCTACAAATCATAAAGACAACAGATTCCAAATTTCATATCAAAGAATATCTAAAATGGAGAAGAGGAACTGAGCTTATAAATTATAATGATGGTAGTGAACGAATGGTTAGCTAAAGATGGATGCTACGTAGTAACACAGTGACTGAGGAAAAAGACGATGAACTTCTTTATCCTCTCCGTCGCCGTTTTCGTTGCTCTCGGTTTATCCTCTCGTCCGCAATCTGTTGATTCCTTTGTTACCTTCTCACAGACTCAAGTAGTGTTTTATGGTCTTTGTGGCTTAGGATAAACTCTTTTGTGGTCATAGCACCACATCCACATGTTCACATGATCGCGGCCATAGCACCACGTCTCCTAAAATGGTCATAGCACCACATCCACATGTTCACACATCCATCTATACCATTTTATTTTACACATAATCATCCACTCGTGTATCCATAAATAACTAGGTTTGTAGCTCCATTCATACCAATTTATTCACACGTAAACATCCATTATACACTGAACATTTCTTCACTGCTAAATGGATGCACAAAGAGCATCGAAGATACAACTTAAGAATGACAATTTTTTTTTAAAGCCATTAGAGTGAGTCATACGAATCAATCACCAGAAAGAATGTGAGACCATGCACAAGTGATCATTCCCAAATACCTGTCTCCAATGTACATTTCTTACACTAGCTCAAAATCATCACCAACGTCTTTCATTTTCAGATTTCTTCTCATGTTTCAATTCTTTACCATAGTGATTTGATGCATCTATTTGGTTCTTTCCATTCTACTCCGTGAAACACTTCCATGACTCTTTTCATCCATCCATTATATACTTCACATTCATTTGTCATATGTTCTTATCTAAATAGTTCAAACTTGAGAAATTAAAGTTCACATCATCAGCAACTTCTCACTCATCATCATCATAATCATCATCTCTGTAGAATTAGTAAACACATGTTAGTGAAAAAATTCTAATTGTTCACCAAACAAAGTTGGAGATTGACATGGCGTTGTGATTAGGCGAATCAATGATTCCAAAAGGACAACACTTTATGGACAAGATTTTTTGTTCATCGTATATCAAAATGCATATCTTCCATTGTTATATTGCCACCTTCTTCTCTTCTCTGGTTCTTCTATGGTTTGTCACTCTCACTCCTAAATAACCAAATTGCAAACCACAAACTCAAAATTGCAACAAGAGAATTAAAAAATAAAAATGGGACTGTCAAAAAGTAGGAGTTTCAAAAATTCTGTATTTGAGATAGTTGAAAAAAATCTAAACTGAACTAGAAGCAAAGTTGATAAACTAATTGAAAAAACTTATTTTCGAAGTCACAAATCTAAATTCCCAGAACGCAATCTCTTTCTCCAACATCTCTCTACTTCTTGTTTCAACAACGATGGATTCCAGAAGATACAATTTTTATGGAAGGAGAGATGATAATCAAAGTAATTCAGAAAGCACGGAGGAACATATAGTCGATGATGCCGCCGCCGCTGATCTCACTGATGATGCAAAGCCACATGAAAAGGAAACATAGTATCTAAGAGCTAGCCTTAATGGGAAATTACGATAATTTTTTGGTGACAACTTACACCTTCCTCTTGACTATAGGGATTTTTTTAGAGAGGGATATATGGTTCTAGAGACGAAGAAAGACACTTTTTCTCATCAGATCTGATAACATAAAAAAGAGGATAACATATTTATCCTCTAGCACACACAAGGGCAAAGTCGTATTGATTTTTTTTGAACAGTGAAAAAAAAGATGAAAATCTGGGAAAGTGTCTATTTTGTTATCAAAGACAAGAAAAGTATGGCAAAGTGTAACTCACCCAAAAAAAAATTTGATAACCCAAAAAGACATTAAAATATCGGATAATAATAGCTGTTCATTTGCCCTCGTCAGCACAGTCCCACTAAACCAGTTAATTTTTTATCGATACCAAAATTTAGATTTTAGATTTTTTTTTATCAACTGGTTTTGTATTAAAGGAGTGAATGAGCGTTACAACACAAACGACCAAAGGTACAACCACATAACTACACAGCCACATCTCCATAAAGAGGGCCTAAACAAAAGAATATGCTCACCACCTGAGCCATAAACACAAAAACTAAAATTCAATCAGAGGAAGAAATCCTTTCTTCATTAAACAACCCATCAAGCCACACAGGATGACTGACCGCCACATACGACTGGAGCCTGCATTCTTCAGTGACGCTCTTCGCAATAAGAAAGGCTCCTCTGTTTGAAAATGAGTTTTCCAAAAAAAATTTCCACGATCGAAAAGAACCCAGAACGAGACCAAGCTCCATAGACATGAATCTAAAGGAAGGCCAAGCTGCAGGTCTAGAGACTCAAGTAACCAAAAACTCCTCCTGTAGAGCAAAAACCACTCTTTCCACCCTGTGAAACCTCATACTCTCCATAGCCCAAAGGAGACCTTTAAACTGAGCTTCCTGTTTCACCAAAACACCAGGCAAAGCACATCTACTATGAAGTAGAACCTTACCAACATGATCCCTTAGGACCCAAGCACAGCCAGCAAACTTGTTCCTTTTGGACCAAGAAGTGGTAACATTACATTTCAACCAATTAACATGGGGGGCAGTCCAACCAGCAGCATGTTGCACTAAATTATCCTCGGCGTCAGCATCATCCTCCTCTTCCTGCTTTTGTGCATCCACCCATTCAAGCCAATCTTCTCTAACCTTTTGAGCAGATTCAAGAGAAGAGAAACACTTTCCTTCAAAAAGAGCAAGATTGCGATTCTTCCAAATTCTCCATAAAGTCCATGGAAAAGTCTGTCTTAATTCCTCAGGCCATAAAGAATTCTTTACGTTTGAGAGTAGGTATTCAATATTTGCAAAAACAGACCCATTGTGGAAACCCCACTGAGGAGAAGGAACACCTGAGAGAGCCCACAATTGTCTAGCCAATGAACAAGAGAAGAGAACATGGTTGATTGACTCTTCCTCCTCTCCACAAAGTTGGCATCTCTCATCATTCTTCATGCCTCTACAACTCATAGACTTTGCAACCGGCAGAGCACCACAAAGCATTTTCCAGAGAAAAACTTTGAGCTTAGGATCAGTTTGCAGTCCCCATACTTTCTGTTTCAAGTCATTAGTGGAAGGAAGTTGTTCAGCCTCAATCCTGACCTGACAATTAAGAGAAAGCGAAGCAAGCCAATACGCCGACTTGACTGAGAAGTCTCCACTCTTATTGAATTTCCAGGAATAAAAATCCTCACACTCAGTCACCGGTTTGATCAATCGAATTCTCAAAATGTCATCAGGCAGAAAATGCTCCTCAAGCTTTTGGGGATCCCAGTCTCTTGTGGAAATATCAATCAGGTCAGCCACCCTTAAGTCAGGATTGAAGAAATAATTTCTCCTCAAAGGAGGACGCCATTCCTCATCCTCAATCCACGGATCAATCCACACCTGCATAGACTTTCCATTTCCTACATTCTTCTTTAAGCCTTGGCACAACAAATCTCTCCCATGTAAAATGCTCCTCCATCCATAAGAAGGTCTAGCACCAAGAGTGGCATTCAAAAAATCAGACTGTGGAAAGTATCTACTCCTCATGATTCTAGCAAACAGACAATCCGAGTACTGCAGAATCCTCCAGGCCTGCTTAGCCAACAGAGCTTGGTTGAAAGTTTGAACATCTCTGAACCCAAGTCCACCAAGAGCCTTAGGAAGACAAAGCTTTTCCCAACTAAGCCAATGGATCTTATTATGGTGTTCAACATTGCTCCACCAGAAAGAAGCCAGGACACTAGAGAGATTATCAGATGTGGTCTTGGGGAGTTTGAAGCAAGACATAACAAAGACTGGCATCGCCATAGCAACAGACTTCATTAGTATCTCTTTGCCAGCCTGAGAAAGAAATCTGGAGTACCAGGCAGATAACTTAGCTTTGACTCTGTCTTTCAAATAGCTGAGAAGCTCAACCTTAGAACCACTGAAGCATTCAGGCATCCCTAAGTAAGAACCAGCTCCTCCTTCCTTGACAATACCTAAACAAGTCTGAATAGAAGCTTTAAGAATCAGATCAACCCTGGAACCAAAAGTAATGGAGGATTTACTAAGGTTAATAGCTTGCCCAGTAGCATCCCCATATCTTCTCAGTGTATCTTGAAGGAAAAGACACTGATCCAAAGAGGCTTTACACATAAAAAGGCTGTCATCTGCAAACAAAAGATGATGAACTTCCGGACCCTCTTCATTGAATCTAATCCCTTGAATCTTACCTTCACACTGCCCTTTATTAAGAAGATGGGTAAGACCTTCAGTACATAGCACAAAAAGAAAGGGAGAAAGGAGATCCCCTTGCCTGATTCCCCTTTGAGGAGAAATTAGCCCAAAAGCTTTATCATTTATCAAAACAGAAAAGGTCACAGTGGATACACACAACATTACCCAATCCACCCTTTTGAGATGAAAACCCATAGCCAACAACAAAGATCTCAAATAGCTCCATTCAAGTCTGTCATAAGCCTTTGACATATCCGTCTTCACACACAAAATTTAGATTTTAGATACATTTTTATTATGGAAAAAAAGAGATACATTTTTATTATTTTCCAAAACAAAGAAAATAAAATTGAGAAAAAATGAGAAGAAAACAAAACAAAACCTGGGAAGGATAAGGAGGATGGGCCCGTCTCAATCGCGGAGCGAATTGCGCGGCTCTCTTGTCAAGGTTTATTGATGTGAACACTTTTAAATATTTATTTAACTTTACAATATTTTTAAAAAAATTAAAAATTAGAAAACAAAAATGCAAATATTAATAAAAATCCAAAGAAAATTAAATTATATAGTCAGCAAGCAGAATCGTACAGCTGAGATTGAAAGCTCTCTGCTCAAAATTGGGCCACTAAAAGTTTTTTTTTTCTTTGGGTTATTATTGGTGGGTCTCAATTGTTACACTGACGTTACGGTGACACGGAAGGACAACCACTGACGCCAGACAGGCGACACCTGGCATATATGTGGATTTATACGCTGACCTGGCAGTGTTGACTCCTTGTTTTAAATGACACGTCATCTCAGTGTGAAAGAGACAGACGTCGCGTGAATTTTGCGGGACTTTTTTTAGCTCCCTAAACAGCGCGTGAAGTATACGCTCCGGTGGATGGTGAGGTCCATCGTCGGTTTTGGTCGTGTTGCATTAAATTGGTTTCATAATGTTTTTTGTATAGACATTTGAGGTGTTTAATTATTTCTTGACAGTGTAAAATTTTTTCACGTTTTCACATTCATGAATAATTGGAGGGGTTTTGTTTCAGTTCGAAGATTCAGTGACAAGTGACCGTGTATTTTAAATGATTATTTACAACAATATAAATTTAAACCTAAAACTATTTATCATGAGTTTGTTCAAAATT
This sequence comes from Arabidopsis lyrata subsp. lyrata, assembly GCF_000004255.2. Classification (NCBI taxonomy): domain Eukaryota; kingdom Viridiplantae; phylum Streptophyta; class Magnoliopsida; order Brassicales; family Brassicaceae; genus Arabidopsis; species Arabidopsis lyrata. The sequence continues at coordinate 8,113 of NW_003302504.1, read as the reverse complement.
TTATTCACGTGACCAGCCATAAATCCCAGTAGGGCTATTATTTGTATAATATATAGGGTTGTGAACTTGTGATATGTGACACAAAGTGTTAAAAGTTTGTTAGTGAAATCAAAATAACGGTAAAAAAAATGACTGAATTTCGAAACGGTAAAACATAGCTTTAAACTACTACTTTTATGAATCATTTTCTTGACAATGTAAATTTTATAGTCACATTCAGAGTTTTCAGTTGGGAGAATTATTGATCACGTTTTTACATTTTCAACTATATAAATTTAATAGTTCGTACTAGCTACGGTTGTTATGATTCAATCCCATGATCGGTGGTAGCTCATAACAATACCGACGCAGAAACTTGATTATTATATTTGGGTACTCGCTAATGGGCCTTTTAGCATTTTACTACAGCCCAATTTTATTATTCCCGCTTCACGCAATATTGTTTAAAAGCCCAATATCGTCGTCCAGGTCCAGGCTCTTATTGATGCTTTGTGCTTTCAATTTACAAATTGTCTTCCAATCCATCAGCATATCTTGTTATTTTTTCCTACATATGTTATCGTTGCAACTTTATTTTCGTTGAACATAACATTTAGTGCTACGAAAGTGGATTAATATAATTTTGTGTCCAACTAGACGGATGGCTAAGTTGTTCATCAAGACTCACCACCACAATTTTACTAAAACCGTTGGCCGATTTTCCGGCAAACTAGATTTACTAAACGCTCAACATTTAGGGTGTGACTGGTGAAAATTTAAGTAGAATTGAGAAGAATTATAAGGAGAGAAGAAAATAAATTTTTAGAAGAATTATTTCTACTTTAGTTTTGTAGAGGGAAAATTTTCTCTACCTTTTGGCTTTTTCAGAAGAATTGAGAAGAAAACATTTTCTTCTTGACTGGTGTAAATGTAGAAGAAAACTAATTCTACTTTTTTCTTTTCTTCTATTAATGTCTTCCAGTCACACCCTTACTCGCCCATTTATTTTGAGACAATATTTGAAGTTTTATTAGGCCTAAGTACAAGGTGTCCAAAATGAACATTGAAATATATATTGGTAAATATTAATGATTAGAAATAGAATTTGAAATATATATATATATATAAAAAGAAAAAAAAAGAAGAGAGAACATGCATTGCCTTTGGTCAGAGTGGACCAAGATCAACGAGAAAAGATAATATACAAACCAACTTTCCATAACTAAAAAATCCCAAGACATCCAACGGCTCAGATCAAACACAACAACATCGAACGATCAGAGTTAAACCATCTCTGGTATCTCCAAAACACAAACACTTTTTTCTTTGTCTGAATGGAACAAAAGCATGCGACCCTCTCTGTGTCTTTCTTTTATCTTCTCTCTCCTCTTCTTGAAAAACTGAAACTTTAATTCTTTCTTCACACCTCCTTTGGCTTCTGAAGCTGCAATCTTCAAGCTCAAAACCAAACCCTAGGAAAAAACAATGACGGCGACACAAATGCTGCTTCATCTTCTTCTTCTTCCACTTCTCTTCGTTTACTTCAGTAACCAAGTAGGAGCAGAACTCACCGACGAGTTAACGACATTGCTGGAGGTTAAAACAGAGCTTGACCCAGAAGACAAACACTTAGCTTCATGGAGTATTAACGGAGATCTGTGTAAAGACTTTGAAGGTGTTGGTTGTGATTGGAAAGGACGAGTTTCTAACATATCTTTACAAGGGAAAGGATTGTCTGGTAAAATCTCTCCGAACATTGCAAAGCTTAAACATTTGACGGGTTTGTTCTTGCATTACAATGCTCTTGTCGGAGATATTCCTAGAGAACTTGGTAACTTGTCTGAGCTTACGGATCTTTATCTCAATGTTAATAATCTCTCCGGTGAGATTCCTTCAAACATTGGGAAGATGCAAGGCTTGCAAGGTTAGTTAATTATAACCTAAATTTGGTATTGTTAGATCTTTGGTTTCTGCAAATTACTTGTTCCAAGGTTAATCAATGTTTAATGGAGATATGGAATCTAGGAATCTGAGCTCCTTCCTTTAGGGGTTTTAGTTACTTCATTATCTCTGGTAGTTGAAATCTTTTGAAATTATTTGAAATCTTAGATGATTTGTTTTTGGAATTTAATGCTTTAATGATCTGTCTTTAAAACGTCCTTTTCATGTCTTTTTGTTAGGATTTTTCTTTTTGTAATTTTCCTCTAAGGAAGAATAGTCAAGAAAATTTATAGCTACTATAAAAGATAGAAACTTTTATTTTGAACCATTAATGGCTTACTGGTCCCAATATATATATGGACTTGAATTGAAGATAACTTGTACTTCTCTTGATTAATCTTGTTCATTTAGATAACTGATTTAATTACTTCAAAAGGCTTGAATTAGTAGTAGGACCAGGTTTCTAAGTCTAGAATTAACTAAGACAAAGCTAAGCTTCATAAGCTGTTTCTAATTTTGCTAAGCTGATATTCATTCTTTTTTTGGTCTCTGTTGTGTAGTTTTGCAGCTCTGTTACAACAATTTGACAGGAAGCATTCCTAGGGAGCTTGGTTCACTGAGGAAGCTGAGTGTTCTTGCTCTTCAGTCTAACAAACTCACTGGAGCTATACCTGCGAGTTTAGGAGAGATAAGTGCTCTAGAGCGTCTAGATTTGAGCTACAATCACTTGTTTGGTTCTGTACCAGGCAAATTAGCTAGCCCTCCTTTGCTTCGAGTTCTCGACATCCGCAACAACTCCCTCACTGGCAATGTACCTCCTGGTAATTTAACTAATTTCTTCATTGTTGAAATAGTAGATTGGAAGAGTGATTCTTATAAAATATTACACTATTATCGTCGAATAGAACTTTATGTATATGTTAAGACTTATTTGTGTAGTGTTTCTCATTGGGGTTTATGTTTCTTTCTTTGTTGTACCAATTTGACAGTACTGAAGAGATTGAATGAAGGTTTTTCTTTTGAGAACAACTTGGGGCTATGTGGAGCTGAGTTTTCACCTTTGAAATCTTGCAATGGCACAGCTCCTGAGGAACCTAAGCCGTACGGTGCAACCGTGTTTGGTTTTCCATCCCGGGATATACCAGAATCAGCTAATCTTCGGTCACCTTGTAATGGAACAAACTGTAATGCTCCTCCAAAATCTCACCAAGGTGCAATCCTTATCGGTTTGGTTGTCTCGACTATCGCCTTGTCTGCTATTAGCATCCTCTTGTTCACGCATTATCGCAGACGCAAACAGAAGCTTTCAACTGCTTATGAAATGTCGGACACTCGTGTTAACACCGTAGGAGGAGGCTTTAGGAAGAACAATGGTTCTCCATTGGCCAGTCTTGAATATACCAATGGTTGGGATCCACTTTCAGACAATAGGAATCTTAGTGTCTTTGCTCAAGAAGTTATCCAGAGCTTTCGATTTAATCTAGAAGAGGTTGAAACTGCTACACAGTATTTCTCAGAAGTGAATTTGCTTGGAAGAAGCAACTTCTCTGCGACTTACAAAGGAATCTTGAGAGATGGCTCAGCTGTAGCGATCAAACGGTTTAGTAAAACCAGTTGCAAATCCGAAGAACCTGAGTTCTTGAAAGGAGTCAACATGTTGGCGTCTCTGAAACATGAAAACTTGGCAAAACTTAGAGGTTTCTGCTGTTCAAGAGGCCGTGGAGAATGCTTTCTCATCTATGATTTTGCTCCCAATGGAAATCTACTGAGCTATCTTGACCTCAAAGATGGCGATGCACATGTTCTTGATTGGTCTACGAGAGTATCCATCGCTAAAGGCATCGCAAAAGGTATGGTTCTTTAACTCCGAGCCAATTTTTTAGCGTTCTTGATTCCCTCTTTTTGATTCTTGTTAATGCTTTTGATGTGTGTGCTTAGGGATTGCTTATCTGCATTCATACAAAGGAAGCAAACCAGCATTGGTTCACCAAAACATCTCAGCGGAGAAAGTCCTAATCGACCAGCGATACAATCCGCTACTCTCAAACTCAGGCCTCCACACGCTTCTGACAAACGACATTGTCTTCTCTGCACTCAAAGACAGTGCAGCAATGGGCTATCTCGCTCCAGAATACACCACAACAGGACGTTTCACCGAGAAAACCGACGTCTACGCTTTCGGGATTCTAGTGTTTCAGATAATCTCCGGGAAACAGAAGGTTAGGCATCTTGTTAAGCTTGGAACTGAAGCTTGTAGGTTCAATGATTACATCGATCCAAATCTTCAAGGAAGATTCTTTGAATATGAAGCCACAAAGCTAGCTAGAATTGCTTGGCTATGCACTCACGAATCTCCCATTGAAAGACCATCCGTGGAAGCTGTTGTTCATGAGCTTGGTAACTGTAGTAGCTGTCTCTGAGAACTCTCTTGAGGCCAATTTGTGATGTGTACCTTAGGAATCAAGGAAGGGTTTGTTAGTCGTCTTTTCTTGTGTTTAGGGTTAAGAAAAGGTGCTTTTTCCCTTCCCTATTAACTTTAAAAACTGTTCAACGTGTTGTACTTTCTTTGTATGATTTGTGTTTATTATGTTAAGCTCTTCAGCCTTAGAAGAAGACAAGACAAGTACATTAATTTTTAAAAATTTCGGTAGATGGAAAATATCTATGGTACTTTGTCTTTTTATTTTTTGAATTACTTTCTGAACCAATTCATGCCAATATATATAAAAGTAACTAAAGTATAACAAACAAACTTTTTTGATATTGAGATCAAATCAAATATCAAAAGAACTTAGAAGTTTTTCTTTAGAATGTTTTGATCTAGATTTGGTAGTGAGCTTTAACTTTAATCATCTAGACACAAATTTATAATCAATGAGAGTTACCGACAAAAAAAAAAAAAAAAAAAAGACACAAATTTATAAAGTCAAAGGTTAATAATCAGTTACATCTGAATCTGTAAAAAAAAATACAAAATTTTAAAACCAAATAATCATAATCTTTGATTTGCATATTATCAAGATTAAATTTGGATAAAAACAGAAAATATAAAATTATACTTTTCATTGGTCAAACACGGATTATTAGAAATATCTTAAGAAGGAAGATATTGGTGACGTGGACATTGTATAGCTAAATAATCATCCAGTAATCCTAACCGTCCATTTTTCCTTAAACCGCTTGATCTAACGGTAGCAAAAGGCTTGGATCACAAAACACCATTTGTTTCCATAGAAACGAATCGTGAGATTTATAAGCGAGACTTGTTCTTCTTCTTCTTCATCTTCTTCGAAAGCTTTGAGAGTACTGCGTAGAAATGGGGAATACGTATTGTCTCCTCGGTGGTTGTATTGATCAAGCTAGCGTTGGTGTGGTCGAACGTTGGGGTCGATTCGAGCATATAGCTGAACCAGGATGTCATTTCTTTAACCCTCTCGCTGGTCAATGGCTCGCCGGAGTTCTCTCCACTAGGATCAATTCTCTTGATGTCAAAATTGAAACCAAAACTAAGGTTCGTGATCACTTTGATCCTTTGGGAATTTTGGTTAATATGTATTGAAATTAGGTTTGTGGTTTGTAGGATAATGTGTTTGTGCAGCTGGTTTGTTCGATTCAGTATCGTGTAGTGAAAGCTAGTGCTGATGATGCGTTTTATGAGCTTCAAAACCCTAAAGAGCAGATCCAAGCTTATGTCTTTGATGGTAATTTTTTTGCTTTTCTCTTGATGTTTTTGTTTTTGTTGAAGAAATAGCTCTGTTTTGATTCTTTATTTGTTCTTGAATCATAGTGGTTAGGGCTTTGGTTCCAATGATGACGCTGGATGCTCTTTTTGAACAAAAGGGTGAAGTTGCCAAGTCTGTTCTTGAGGAGCTTGAGAAGGTATAACATGTTGTTCCTTCGAAATCTTATTCATTTGTATGTTTAGAGACTCTTTGTTCAAAGTAAGATAGAAGATATCACTTGTGAGTTTTCTGATGTTTTATCGTTATCCTGCATTTGTTGAGCTAACTAATAGGTGGCTTTTGCGCCTTATAAAGTGTTTATCAAGTAGGCATGTTTGGATTTCATAGAGAAAAGTTACAACATTTAGTGTATTGTTTGGTTTTGTTCAAGACTCTGTGTTCATGGTAAGATAGATATCAGTTGTTTGAGATGTTTTATCGTGTTCCTGCATTTGAGCTAACTAATGGGTGAATTTTGAGCCTTGTAAAGTGATATCGTAGATATGTGGGGATTGAATAGAGAAAACTAGTAATAACATATATTCGAGGGTAGCCTGCTTTAGGGACTGGTGAAGAGCTCTGTAATGATCATGATTGGAATTGTTTTCTTCAGGTGATGGGTGCTTATGGATACAGCATTGAGCACATTCTAATGGTTGACATTCTTCCTGATCCCTCTGTACGCAAGGCAATGAACGAAATCAACGCAGGTAACCTTTATTTCTGATACCAGGGGAATTAGTGTGTCATACTTTTCAGGTCTCTAATGATTTCTTACACATCGAAGCATAGAAAGATTTATACATTTTATGATTATAGGACTGTATTACATGTTTTTTCAAGCGTTCATGGGAGGTTAATTTACAGTTTGTTGACTTCATTTCAATTTGCATCTCAAATAAATTATACTTAAATGCAGCACAAAGGCTCCAGCTCGCGAGTGTTTACAAAGGAGAAGCAGAGAAGATTCTCCAAGTGAAGAGAGCAGAAGCAGAAGCGGAAGCCAAGTACTTAGGTGGTGTCGGGGTGGCTAGACAGAGGCAAGCAATCACGGACGGATTGAGGGAGAACATATTGAACTTCTCTGACAAAGTAGAAGGCACATCAGCCAAAGAAGTGATGGACTTGATCATGATCACACAGTACTTTGACACTATAAGAGACCTTGGAAACTCGTCAAAGAACACAACGGTGTTTCTCCCGCATGGTCCGGGACATGTGAGGGACATCAGTGACCAGATACGCAACGGTATGATGGAGGCAGCGGCTAGTGCTCAGGTCAACGACGTCTAGAGAGAGATTCACTTCGGCTTGTGAATTGAATTTGTTACTTTTGCTTCCACTGACTATGGTTTAAATTATGTTTTACTAGTGTGATTTTTTTGGATTTTGCCTCTTTTTTTTTAATAATTGTTTTCATGGTGATATTGTTATTACGGTATATATAATAACCCAAAGTACTTGGAACTCTTATGAGGAGGAACATCACAAATTTGAGCCATATATGAGTTTTGATTCTTTGTGTGTTTTTTTTAGTCATTCTATTTCTTATACCACAAGAATAATAGTTGGTGATGTTTAATCTTATTAACGCAGAGACCATGAGTATGAAGATTACGACTCGTATTATAGGTGAAAAAGAGATTGTTATCTCTGAACCGTGATAAGACTAGAGAAACCTACACACATCCCAAATTATACACACATATGACTAATAGAGAAAGACACATGTCTTAACAGCTAGTAGTTAGCACTTAGCACCTATCCGGAATCCTTCTCGTCGGATCCTTGGTGGTTCAGCTTAAACCAGCTGGTAGCTTCACTAACAAGTGCTTTAAAAACTTTACAAAGCAAAAAGAATTCTAAAGCTTTAAAATGGATCTAGTTAAATTTTAGAAGTTTTGGTTTTTTTTTGTTTTTTTTTGTTTTTTTTTTCTTACATCCAAAATATTTCCTTAATTCAATTTTTTGGCAGTAGAAATCATTATTTTCTAAAGAAGATAATGTTTAATTTTTCAAAGTTTTAAATTCTATAGACAAAATACTACAACAATAAAATCTATACATACAGCCAATAAATTTACAGTCATAGCTCTACAACAAAAAATGTAAAGTTACCGCTGGTACCGATGAGGAGGAGTCTCCAACACAAGTTAATTGCACCTTAGTTTCTCTTGATCTTGACAACAATTTTCAAATATCTATATTACATCAAATATTGTTTAATGTTAACACCTTATAAGACGGCTTCTAGCAACGAATTACTTTGTGTGCTTATAAGGAGTCTGATTTTTTTTGTACAGGTTAAATGTTTTTTTTTTTTTTGATAAAACTACAGGTTAAATGTTGAGAACCCAATTTTTCATATTATACTTTTCAAAATCTGTAAAAAAAATCCATAAATTAGTTTTTGTTATATATTTTATCACATGATAGCATCTCCCACAACACATCATTCTATTATGAATTAA
>NW_003302505.1:26187-30383 GCF_000004255.2 Arabidopsis lyrata subsp. lyrata | reverse complement strand
TTTCACTAAAATAAAAAGAGTTGGAATCAATTTATGACTCATAGAAGAGTCCAAAACTTGATGTCCCAATTAAGTGTAGTCCCACAAATTCAGAATTAAAATTCGGAATCAATAAAAATCGTACCCAATTCAGAAATATTTTAACAAAAATTTAAATGAGAAAAGTTACAAAAAAAAATATACAAACCTTTCATTCTCATGATTCTCTTTTGAATCTCCATGGCACATGCTTCACAATGCATGTGAACTCTCAGCACCACTGTCACTACCTGTTTTTTTTCTCAGTGCCCACAAAATCTTATTGTTAATTACACAAAGCCAATAAACTTTCTTCAAATTACATATCTAACCCCCAAAATCTTACACATTTTACAAAATACCTCTTCTTTTTTCTCCTCAGGTTTAGGTTTCTCCTTCTCCTTTTTCTCCGGTACATCGGAAACTGGTTTAGGCTCCGGAATTGGTGAGATAAGCTCCACTTGACGGTGACTCTTCCTCTGCAATCTTTGCAACACTTTCAATGGATCTGCCTTCTCTCCTTTCACCACAACTTTACTAGTTTTACAATCTGTAGTTACATCTTCCACTCCTATCAACATTTTCAATAATCACAAAATTAGCTTAAAAATTTTCTAAGTACTAAACACTCTTATGGTTATAACTAAAAGAATGTGATAAATAATTAAATAGTACCTTCAAAGCCTTTAAGACATCTATGGATTTTTTTAGCACAACCTTCACAATGCATAAAAATCTTGAGCACAATCTCTTGAGGCTCTTTCTTCTTCTCTTCTTCTGCTGGTTTCTTATCTTCTGATTTCACTTGGGGCTCTTCAGCTTTCTTCTCCTCCATTTTCTTATCTTCCTGAAAATGGCAAAAATAAGGAGAAATAAATTTGAGAGGTCAATAGACAATAATAGTGTTTGGCTGTGTAAATTTGAATAAGTTTGAAAAACACTAACCTCTCCCATTGAATTTAGTGTCAGTGTTGAGACTTGAGAGGGTTTCTAGTGGCACAGATATTAAAGCTTTTTTTCTTTCTATGGACCGTCAGATTTTGGTGCTTTAGATCTGTTTATATACACACACATCACATTTCTTTTTTTCTTTTACCCTACAGAGACAGAGCGCATTCACTACCAATTTCTTATTTACATTTTTATTTTATTTTATTTTTCCATTCAATTATTCATAGATTTTGTTTTTGTTGTCATTGCTTTAAATGTTTTTTTGTTTGTTAATGCTAGACTTGAATGGTTTTTGCTTCACATAAATTACTAATGGTGAGATTTAGACTAATTTGTTTTTGGTAAGATACGTTATTTATAAGTTGGAATTTTAAACACAAATAAGAAAGAGTTCAAAATTTCTAGACGTTGTGTCATTTTCGAAAGCTCTTATAATTGACCACGAAAATCTCGTGAGAGAGGAACAAATACTTGACTTACTAAGATCTAGTCAAAGTACAATTTACCTTAGACCGGTTTATCTTTTTACACTTAAGCCTGATATTAATTTTGCATATAATTTAGACTAGGGGAGGTCTCCGCGCCCAGCGCGGGATTGTATGTTGATTAAGACCAGAATTAATAATTAATATTTAGGGTTATCAAGTTAGGGATATTTATTGAATTAATTTTGTCAAGAGTCTAATTTTTATAACGACATTAATATAGAATTATGGTAAAACGCTATAACTTTTGATATATATTATTAGTAATCAACAATTAATAGTGTTTTTGAATCACAAACAATTATTAGTGTTTATATCTTGATATATATAATAGAATTAAATATAAAAAATCTATATATTTAAACCAACAATATATTAGCAACGTCCCGACCGCCACTGTCCATGGGTTCCCACGTCCAGTCTCGGTCTTTAGGCCCATCTTCTTTGTTTTGTCGTACTCTTGATTTTATGACATATTCATGCTTACTCGTTTCTTTCATATTAGCAACGCCCCGACCGCCACTGTCCGTGGGCTCCCCACGTCCAGTTTCGGTCTTTAGGCCCATCTTCTTTGTTTTGTCGTACTCTTGATTTTATGACATATTCATGCTTACTCGTTTCTTTCATATTTGTAATGCCACGACCGCCACTGTCTGTGGGTTCCCACATCCAGTTTCGTTCTTTGAGCACATCTTCTTGGTTTTGTAGTACTCTTGGTTTTATGACATATTCACGCTTCCTCGTTTCTTTCATATTTGTAATGCTCCGACCGCCACTGTCTGTGGGTTCCCCACGTCCAGTTTCGGACTTTAATTTGGGCCCATCTTCCTGGTTTTTGTTGTATTCTTGATTTTATGACATATTCATGCTTTTAGATTGTATGTCACTGGAGTTTTTCGTAGTTGGAAACAAATAATTGAAAAATATAATCTCTTACCATATCTCTTACCTATCAAGTAAGTCATCTTGCTCTTTGAAGTAGTTATGTACGTAAAATTTCAATGGTATAGAAACAGGCATCTCCTTTGTATATATCGTGTCATATTTATCGTCCCTATTGTAGTATCTTTGTCTCTACCTTCGCCATTGGTCGCTGCGTAACCCTTCAGTTGATCTCTTGTTTATAAAACCCATATAAAAAGTTGTAAGAGAAATATCATTTTCTTAACTGTATCGTATATGTATTTGTAGTATATTGATCTGAGATTGCAAAGATGTATGCCTATCAAGAAGCTCTTAGCAAAGTAAACACTGAAGATATGTACTAAAAATCGAGAGGGTTACAGAGAGCAAGTATCTATCCCTTAGAAACCACTATGTGCAACTGAGAATAATTCATATATGTACATACATACACATGTATACAACGTATTGAAGCTGTTAAATTTAAATATCGAATGCTACAAAACTGGAAAATTGCTTGTGGAGAAAGCAATATGAACATGGCCACATATATAACAAATAACCGATTATGCTTTTCGTAGATCATTCTCTTTCAAACCAAAAGTTTTACCTAAACAACATATCAAGTGACTCACAAGAGATACATAAGAGCCATATCCTAAAAATATCCGGCAAAGCAAAAACGCTCCAGGTTCGAGAAGGAAGTCATTGGAAAATTTGAGTATATACCAAACTGGAGAGTAATTCGGCTACAAAGAGAGATGTGTTGGCTTTGAAGAAAAAGTTATGTGATGCTCTACCTTTTATTTATGAATTTTATGCTATGAATATATGTTTTTGTTAGGGTTCAACTTCAGTCTCCGGATTAGAGACTTATATTCATCCGACAAACAATTCGATGTCACAATCAACGCTACAAAATTGGTGGGTTCTCTCTATTAACAAACAAAAAAAAATTATGGGGTATATATTTTTTTTTTTTTTTGTTAGATCCATACGACGAAGAACATGACGAAGAACACCAAAAATTCTCATCAATCCGGTACGTTTGATCTTATTTTTATTAGTTTAACAATTACGGTTATGTCTGAATCTGAAATAACCATGGCTCCAGACTCCTTCACACCATGGCCACATATCACCGGAGTGGAGACGATTTCAAATTCGGAGCTTCTCTTCGCATATAAAATCATACATATGGTCTCTTTGTTTCGGGTTCCCTCTACAATAATTAGTACATATTTCAAAACTGAGCTACAAAAGAGCACATTGGATTTTGGTAAACATCAAGATTGCTTCCTACCTTCCAAGAAACATGATAGACTAATTCACATCCAAGACCAAACATTAGCCACATAAAGCCTGAATCAAATTAAACGATCTTAGGATGCTCTTCATAATCCGTAAGTTAAAGAGACTTGCATTAATATTGCAAATTAGACTCTAGAGGTCCACAATGGTTAATCAGAGTGTATCAAAGACGACGAATAAAGCATGAATTAGTATATCAGCAGAGGAAGCACACAAATATTCAATAAACGTAATCAATCACTGAGAATAGCATGGACCCAACTTTTGAAAGATTCATAAAAAAGGAAGATTTTTCCTATGCAACAATATTCAAACAATGAGAAGATCAATGATTGATGACTAACCATACAACCGAAGCAAAGCCATAAACAGAAACGAAAGTACTAAAGAGCCACAACAGCAGTGATACGACATTTGTTTCCTCGCACTGGAAACAATGACGTGCTTCCATAAATCCAATCTAGTTTTTATGGAAAACAAACCTGCATTCTATAATAAACACTGCTATTAATTATTATTTTTTATGCA
>NW_003302505.1:19250-24683 GCF_000004255.2 Arabidopsis lyrata subsp. lyrata | reverse complement strand
TTAGGGTTTCTAAATTTTTCGACGCTAAATACAAAAAAAGAAAAGAAAATTTACATATTTTAATAAGCAAATCACTATCATAATAATAAATATTTGTAAAACTGTCATTTATTCATTGTTATCCATGTTTATTTAAAATAATATTTACTTTTTTCTGTAAAAATATGGAATAATAACAACTATTTTAGATTTACTACTATATCTGATACTATCTTATAAAATATATTAAAATTTAAGGGAAAATTCATTTCTGTTTCAAAAATAAGGCGGAACAATAATATAATTTTTGATTTACAATAGATAGACATGCATGGTATCCATATGCGTCATGTCACGCTGATCCATATTTTTTTCCAAAACTCGATCTAATTGCTATTATGTGCAAAAATCACCGCCGATCACGTTCATGTTCACGTTAGCACTCCATACCTTAATTCACATGTAAACCTCTCTGCCTATCTCTGACTTCAGCTCTCTCATCTTCGAGTCTCCCCAAGAAAGTTTTGACACCACACCAACATTTCATTCGTCAAAATTAAATCGAGTTTGCACAAGGTTACAACCGATTAATAGGTGGTCTTCTACCTTCTATTTACGATTTTATGCTATGAATATATGTTTTTGTCAGGGTTCAAGTCAATCTCCGGATTAGAGACTTATAATCATCCGACGAACAATACGATGGCGTGATAACCGTTTCTAAATTGGTGGGTTCTCTTTCATTGATCTACATATTATTTTTTTGTTTGTTTTTTTTTCCAAATATTTAGATTGAAACGACGACGAACACGATGATCGTACCAAAAATTTCATCTATTCCGGTACGTTTGATCTTTATTTTAATTAGTTTAACAATTAATAGCCGTTTACGATTAATTTCGGATATCTAAATCTTATTAATTTGAGTAAGGTTAGAATAGTATTCTTTTATGTTTATATTAATGCTCCGATTAATAATTTTTGGATATTTGACATTATCATCTTAAATATATCAATATTATAATAAATATTTTCCTTTTCCGATTTTTTTTTTTGGTATAATTCCTTTTCCGATAAATTATGAAACAGATCTGTTTCACAAAAGGTAAAAAAGAAAAAAAAAAAAAAAAAAAAAAAAAAAACCCATCAACCGTCTCCATTCACACGTTTCTTCATTATGATCACGAATTCACGTTCATGGAAGCTTCATCATACATTAACACTTACAAGTTTCTTCGTCGAGTTTTTATCCAAGGTTTCTTCGTCAACTCTGTATCCAAGGTAATAAATATTTGTTCTTTTCATTGGTTAGAATTATAGGGTGCAGGATAGTATTGACGTCTTAAAGACATAACATGGGCAAGATACTATGAGAAGCTTGACTATTCTGCTTCGACAGATCAACAGGTGAAATTCTATCACTAAATTATTAGATCTCTGTTATTGCTATGAATATATGCTTTATGTTAGGATTTCAAGTTTTGCCTTCGTTTAGAAGAATTATATTCACACGACGAAGAACACGATGAATTCAATTAAAGCTTCCTAACTGGTACTTCGTTGTTCCTTTTTTTTTTTTGGTTAATTATCATGTTTATTGTTTCCAAAATTATTTTTTCCTGGTTAATACCGAAATTCAATTTAATTTTTCCAAAATTAATTAGATTTCATTAAGGGTAATTAAGTAATTACGTAAAATCAAGGACTCAACAAGAGCCGAGAGTCCGACACGTCAGCAAAAACACTTCTCAAATATTGTTATATATAGATCTTTTTACTCAGCCAACAAAAAAAATTCCTCTAATAATTTTTTACTATTTGGTACAACAATTAACAAATACTAGATTTTAACCCACACTGCGGAACGATTTGTTTTTAAAATTAGCGATTTTTAAAATTTAATGATTATATATTATATAATTTTTTTTGGCAAATTATATCAATTTATAAGTCATTTATATTTTATAGTTTACAATTGTTATTAAGTAACGGTATACCACAAAACAATTTTTGTTTTATACTCCTTCCGTTTCACAAAGAGTGCCATTTTGACACATTTCACATAAATTAAGAAAACATTGAATTATACATGTATGCACCTATTTAATAAGTGATTAATGATTTAAATTCAATGAGAAATGGCTTAAAGTTAAGGGTAAATCAGGAAATTTTATGTAAAAATTACATTGAAAATGTAGAATGACACTCTTTGTGAAACAAAAATTAAAGTCTAGAATGACAACCTTTGTGAAACAGAGGGAGTACAATTTACTTTAATCAAAATTATTTTATATGTTTAATATTGGTGATGTTAAAAAGTAATAAAATGAAGATTTAACCGTATTGAAGCAGCGGATTAATGATGTTTAATTTTTTTTTTTGATTCAAACTCGTCCCATCATATAACTCCGTCCTACAATATAACCGTCCCATGTTATTTTAACTCTTTATATATGTTCAAATGTTCTTATATTATAAACTTTTTTACTGATTTAAAATATATGAATTATAATATTTAAAACTTCTTAAAGATTCGTCCCATTATATAACCTTGTCTACCAATATAATAACCCGTCTCGTGTTATTGCAACTCTTTCTATATGTTCAAATGTTCATAATATTATAAACTTTTTATTGATTTTAAATATATGAATTATACTATTGAAAACTTTTTAAAAGTTTAAAATTTAACATTTTCGGTAAAATTAAGCAATTAAACTAAAAAAACTGAATGAAACGGTATCTAATTTTAAATTTGGATGCTTATTGAGTTGAGCTTCTTGTTCATTCGGATTTGGATTCATTTTGATCTTGTTTATAATATGATTCTGAATCAATATCTAAAATATTTTAGCCGATAGGGAATGTTAAACACACACCTTTTTCATCAATTGAGTAATATATATCCGTTTTAAAATTTCGAATCCCAATATATGCAGAAAAAAAATTGAGATTTTTTTTTTAACTTTATGTATTATATGACGATTCAAAAGAGCTAAAAAATGTTCAAACAAAGATGATAGGAGAATTTTATATCTAAATTTTAACCATATCTTCTAAATATCTATATTTTTAAATATGGAATATCCGGTTCATAATTTCGGATATGTTTTGACATGATCCAAAAACAAGGATATGAACTATTTGATGTAAGATTTATCAAGTAAATTTCTTATTGGGCCGGATACTAAATTTGTCGGATAATAATTTAATCCACCTGTTTAAAATATACTTCATAAATATTAATATAGATATTGAATTGCAAATGGCAGAACACAAAATAGGTAGAAATTCACATGGAGGTGTATTTGGGGAAAAACTATTTGATACAAACTATAAAGACTTGGAAGAATTTTATAAGGAGGCACGTTGCACTCCATGACAAATGATATTCTTTCAATGTCAGAAAAAGCTTCAATTTCCCGTTGAGATGATTAGAAAAATCTTAACGTGTATATATATTATGAGTTCTATAATTTAACCTTCAAATTGGAGGATAAAAAAAAACTGTATAGCCGACATTTCGAATATTTATGAGGCGCTAACAGAGTGACGGGGCTAAGAGAGAGCTCCACCTACGTACGCGGACCAACAAGAGGCGATGCATAGCTTCTTTTTTTACTGAGAAGCTGAAAATATAATACTAACAATAAATATATATTAAAGAAAACAAAATATGACATTACACAATTGACCTTTTTTTTTTTTTTTTTTCACTAAAAGTTTCCGTCTTATATAGAACCAGTTACAAAAAGTGTCTGCAGTGGAAACTTCCACTTACATTCGATGTAGAAACAGCATTAAAAGAAACATAGATTAGACTAAGCTGCTACCATCCTGTTAACCTAAACAAACCAGTTAACCAGCTATTCAAAAAAGCTCTTCCAAAAAGAAATTCTAAGAGCCAATCCCCTTTATCAACTTCCGTAGCAGCTACCTGAAAAACTTAAGCAACTAACAACAAAAAAACCACAACATGACAGAACTTTATAGAGTGACAGATTTAACGCTTCTTAGGAGGTTTCAGAATCCCTCCTATCATATGCTCTTTACCCTTTTGTTTTGGGTCTCTTCTGACTGATTCATTGACTGCACCATGTTTGCGTTTTGAAGATTCTCCACCTTCAAATCTGTGAGATGATTCACCTTGTTCAAACCTCCGAGATGTTTCTCCCAATTCATATATTTTAGATGCTTCTCCAAAGTCATCACTTGTTGACTCAACTTCAAGTTTAGAAGTTAATTCAGACTCCCTAGTCGGAGAAGAGTTAGAACCAGTAGATAACTGATGAATCCTTGAAACAGACTGGGGATTAGGTGTCTCATAATCCAGAATATGATCACTTCTTGATCGATGTAGCCAAGGCATAGCCGCTACAAGTTCATCAGCATTAGGAGGCGGAGCAGCAACTCTTGGTGGAGGCGAGATTGGGGCTGGAAAAGAGGCTTCAGAATTTTGAGATTGAGAGTTTAGATCAGACCTATGAAGATCATCTCTCAAAGCACACCGTTCCCTCTCTATTCTAGGATCTCCATCATCACCATCTCTTTGATCTGGCAAGGGAATTCTATAAGGGCAGTAGGTCCTGTGATGAGTAATCCTTAAATAGTTACTGCAAATTCTCCTTAGTCGCTCATATTGAATTCTGACAAGAGCAGACTCCCCGGAATCAAACATTACTCGTTGAAAGAACCTCAGCCTAGCATTAAGACCAATTCTAATCCTAACTCTAATATAGGCAATTTGAGGAGTAGTAAATTCTTGATAATCCACCAGTAACACTTCTCCAATTCTTTCAGCAACCAATCTAACAGTACCCTCACACACATAAGGCAAAGGTATACCTCTAAAATGCACCCAAAGTTCCGTTGATGTAAGAAAATCAACATCCGGAATGTCCTCCCACCTTTGCGCAGCCACAAACCAGTTGTTAAAAACCCACGGTGCCCTTCTTTCTACTGAAATAAGATCACTTTCAGATTGGAATAAGAACTGAACATAATTCCCATCAAGAACCCTTCCATGAACTCTGGAATCTAAACCCCAAGTCCTTGGTAAAGAAGAGACCATAGAGAATAAGTTTTGAGCTCTTGGATTTAAAGGGCGCGCAATCACACTTAACCTGTTACTAGCTACAGCAGCTGCATACACTCCTTCAGGAATAAACACTTTCGGATCATCTCGACCCAAAGCCAAGTTCTGAAGCTCATCCCACAACTCATCCGCCATTAGGGAAAGAAAAGAAGAAAGGGGAGAAGTGATTCTAAAACTAAGATAAGGTAGGTATATATAGTGAAGAAATAAGAAGGAAAAAGAAGATAGATTTAAAAAAGTTACCAATTGTTGACCAAAGAAAAGCAGTAAAAGAAGATAAGGAGGAAAAAGGATTGAAATGATGAAAAACGTAAAATGAGGTGATAAGAGAAGCCACTAATAGAACCTATGTCCTATTG